>NC_084583.2:4407500-4490000 GCF_033978685.3 Nerophis lumbriciformis
CACTAAATGGTAACACCCAAATCATTTTTTCAACTTGATTAATGGTATAAATATATACTATCAGCATAATACAGTCATCACACAAGTTAATGATCAGAGTATATACATTGAATTGTTTACAATATGTACAATCCGGGGGGTGGAATTTGGAGGGGGTTGGGGCGGGGGGGGTTAGGTTTGGTTTATATCAGCACTTCAGTCATCATCAATAATATAATCTGAGAAATGGACATTGAAACAGTGTAGGTCTGACTTTGTAGGATATGTACAGCGAGCAGTGAACATAGTGAGCTCAGAAAGCTTAAGAAAAAGTATATACGTTTGATTATTTACATTTGATTAATTACAATCCGGGGAGGTGGGATGTGGTGGGGGGAGAGTGTTAGTCTAGGGTTGTAGTTGCCTGGAGGTGTTATTTTAGTGCGGTTTTGAAGGAGGGTAGAGATGCAAATACAGTACTTTTTGAAAAGTGTCTGAGCACCACTGCAATACTGTATGCATATTTTTGGATGTCTTTTAAAAAAAAAAAACAGTTGTGGGTCTTGGTCTAAAAATCTTTAGTGATACACAAAATGCTTTGGCTCTTGTTGTAAACCCAAAACTAAAACATACAATTCAAACAATTCAAAACTTGACTCTGTTTGCTTTTTATTATGATAAGCGGTGGAGCTAATTAACATTCTAAGTGCAAATATGAGACATGTTGTAGGCGCCCACACACTGGAATGATACAACATTACAAGGTTCAGCATGTTTAATGATACCGATGTGTTCAGGGGCATCTTTGAAAAAGAGTGATTCATTTGGCATAACAAAAAAACAATCATTGACTGACAATACTCGGGAGGATGTTTTGCTCCGGGTTGAATTAATTCATACAGTTTGTAGTGATAATAATCACAACCTGGTTATACAAGTCAGACTGAAATATGAAGTGAGCATCGAGAAAATGAAGGTAAAGCAACTGCCTCGTAGTGCAGGGTGGAATGCAAAATGCTTTAAATGTAATTCTAAGGTGCTCTGTGTGAATGCAACAAAATGATTAAGTTTGCAAAACAATCTCATCATTATAACTATGGGGGGTTTGCTCAGCAGCTCGTGGCACATTTGGAGCAATGATTAACGCTCTGGCTCACCCTTTTCCTTGGGCTGTTGTAAATGCGTGCGTATTAAAAGCGCCTTTCACAAATTAAAAGGGGAGTCACAATTTTGGGAATGTCAACACCAATCTGAGCCGCGATCAGAACGGTAGCTCAAAATATACATTTTCAAATATTAGCCGATGCTTATTAAGGCTGTGCGTTTCACACCTAGGCCTTCAGTGACGTCCTACTTAGTCCGACTTTAATAAATACCCCTCAAAATACCATAATTTATGTCACCACATGACCACGGCTGGAGAAATGCTATACAGAAACACACTTGTGCAGTACTGGGCTTTGAATCGCCTCACCAGTGTACAAAACAGGCTATATTTCGGCACATTTAAAAATCCATGAACCCGCATCAGCATTTAAAACATACCTGACATGGTACTGTCAAAATGAAAATAATTGTAAAGAACATTTTAAATGTGGAAAAATAAATTAATACAATATTTGAACTTTTTATTTGCGAGTTAAAAAAGTGAGAACCGATGATTTCTCTGTTGGCCGGGTATGGCTCCGGTGCCCCTCCCTGCTTTTCACAAATTACAACTTGTGATTGGATTCTCACTTGGGAGTGACAAGTGAAAATCCAATCACAGTCACATTTAGCGTCAGGCTACCTAGATGAGCTACTGCCAACAACTTGTGATCTGATTGGCTATTGCAACTGTCTATCCGGCAGAATTCATACAGCGCTGGCAACAAGCTTGCTGAATTCAGATTGGATACAATCCATGAACCCGCATCAGCATTTAAAACATACTTTTCATGGTACTGTCAAAATTAAAATAATTATAAAGAACATATTTAATTAGGAAAAATAAATAAATCATATATTTGAATTTTTTCTTTGCGAGTTTAAAAAGTGAGAACCGACAATTTCTATGTTGGCCGGGTATGGCTCCAGTGCCCTTCCCTGCTTATCGCGAATTTGAACTTGTGATTGGATTCTCACTTGGTAATGACAAGTGAAAATCCAATCACAGTCACGTTTAGTGTAAGGCTACCTTGATGGACTACTGTTAACAACTCGTGATCTGATTGGCTATCGCAACTGTCTATCCGGCAGAATTCATACAGTGCTGGCAACAAGCTGAATTCAGATTGGATAAAATCCATGAACCCGCATCAGCATTTAAAACATACCTTTCATGGTACTGTCAAAATTAAAATAATTATAAAGAACATAATGAATAAGTAAAAATAAATAAATCATATGTTTTAATTTTTTCTTTGCGAGTTTAAAAAGTGAGAACCAATTATTTCTCTGTTGGCCGGGTATGGCTCCGGTGCCCCTCCCTGCTTTTCGCAAATTACAACTTGTGATTGGATTCTCACTTGGGAGTGACAAGTGAAAATCCAATCACAGTCACATTTAGCGTCAGGCTACCTAGATGGGCTACTGTCAACAACTCGTGATTTGATTGGCTATCGCAACTGTCTATCCGGCAGAATTCATACAGTGCTGGCAACAAGCTCGCTGAATTCAGATTGGATAAAATCCATGAACCCGCATCAGCATTTAAAACATACCTTTCATGGTACTGTCAAAATTAAAATAATTATAAAGAACATATTGAATAAGGAAAAATAAATAAATCATAAATTTGAAATGTTTCTTTGCGAGTTAAAAAAGTGAGAACCGATGATTTCTCTGTTGGCCGGGTATGGCTCTGGTGCCTCTTCCTGCTTTTCGCAAATTACAACTTATGACTGGATTCTCACTTGGGAGTGACAAGTGAAAATCCAATCACAGTCACGTTTGGCGTCAGGCTACCTAGATGGGCTACTGTCAACAACTCGTGATTTGATTGGCTATCGCAACTATCTATCCGGCAGAATTCATACAGTGCTGGCAACAAGCTTGCTGAATTCAGATTGGATAAAATCCATGAACCCGCATCAGCATTTAAAACATACCTTTCATGGTACTGTCAAAATTAAAATAATTATAAAGAACATATTGAATAAGGAAAAATAAATAAATCATAAATTTGAAATTTTTCTTTGCGAGTTAAAAAAGTGAGAACCGATGATTTCTCTGTTGGCCGGGTATGGCTCTGGTGCCTCTTCCTGCTTTTCGCAAATTACAACTTATGACTGGATTCTCACTTGGGAGTGACAAGTGAAAATCCAATCACAGTCACGTTTGGCGTCAGGCTACCTAGATGGGCTACTGTCAACAACTCGTGATCTGATTGGCTATCGCAACTGTCTATACGGCAGAATTCATACAGCGCTGGCAACAAGCTAGCTGAATTCTGATTGGAAAAAAGCTCTAACGTAAAAACAAGCAACACTGGAGCCTAAAAAGCAGAGGTGGGTAGTAACGCGCTACATTTACTCCGTTACATCTATTTGAGTAACTTTTGGGATAAATTGTACTTCTAAGAGTAGTTTTAATGCAACATACTTTTACTTTTACTTAAGTATATTTATAGAGAAGGAACGCTACTTTTACTCCGCTACTTTTATCTACATTCAGCTCGCTACTCGCTACTAATTTTTATCGATCTGTTAATGCACGCTTTGTTTGTTTTGGTCTGTCAGACAGACCTTCAAAGTGCCTGCCTTACTGGTGACGTTTCACTTTGTTCCACCAATCAGATGCAGTCACTGGTGACGTTGGACCAATCAAACAGAGCCAGGTGGTCACATGACCTGACTTAAACAAGTTGAAAAACTTATTGGGGTGTTACCATTTAGTGGTCAATTGTACGGAATGTGTACTGTACTGTGCAATCTTATAATAAAAGTTCCAATCAATCAATCAAAAGTGTGAAGGAAAAAAGATACTTTTTTATTTTAACCGTACATCCCGTCAAAAGCCTAAAGACTGACCGCACATGAGGACGTTCCTGTCTTCACAATAAAAGTGCCGCTCCATCGCGCCTGCGCTTTCAAAACAAGAGTCTCCGAAAGCCAGCGCAAACAAGCTAGCAAGCTACGGAGTTTGCCGCCAATGTATTTCTTGTAAAGTGTATAAAAACGAATATGGAAGCTGGACAAACATAAATGCCAAAAACCCACCACTTTCATGTGGTATTAGACAGAAAAGAGGAACTTTTCTTCTCCTCCATTTGAAAACGTGGACGTTATCATCACAACTGTCTGATTACAATCAACGCAAATCATCAGAATCAGGTAATACACCAACTTATATTCTTGTCTTCATGAAAGAAAGGAATCTATATGTTAAACATGCATGTATATTCATTAAAACCCCTTTAACATGTAAACAAAAACAGCTAAATAAATACATAGAAATTATATACTGTATATATCAATGTATATGTATGTATGTATGTATGTATATGTATATGTGTATATGTATATGTGCCCCGACGGGATCACCACCTTATCGTGGTGGGGCACTTTGCGCGTCTCCATGACCCCTAGAGCTATGTCGGCTGGAGTCTTGTACTCCTGGCAGGGTTACCCAAGCCGAACAGGTCGAAGGGTAGAGTCCAGACTAAGAGTGATCCCGAAGACCTCAACGGTGGAGCAGGCAGAAGATGGTAGCAGTGAGAAGCACCACAATGGCTGTAAAAGCGGACGAAGGCTAAGGGAGCACACCCTGACAGAAAAGCAAGCTGGTGGCGGCAAGCTTTGAGGCGGTTTCCCAAAAACCTGGATTCCGGCACCTTCCTGCAGTTGTAAGAAGATGCCGGTCGTCTAGGGTCTCCCTTGCCACTGGAACGATCTTCTTACAATCAAGGTAGTGGCGTTGGGAAAAGCGCACCCCTCATGCCACTCTAAAAACCATCATTGCGCAGGTATCTTCTTTACCTGAGTCTCCGACCTCAGATCCAGGATCGGACTTTTCAAACATCAGCAGACTCATAAATAAAAGAAGATGGTCATCATCGAATCGATGGACAACCATAAGCAAGTAAGTAAGTAAGCAATATATATATATATATATATATATATATATATATGAGTGTGTATGTTACTCATCAGTTACTCAGTACTTGAGTAGTTTTTTCACAACATACTTTTTACTTTTACTCAAGTAAATATTTGGGTGACTACTCCTTACTTTTACTTGAGTAATAAATCTCTAAAGTAACAGTACTCTTACTTGAGTACAATTTCTGGCTACTCTACCCACCTCTGCTAAAAAGACATGAAGATAATATGATGAATACTTTATGGAAAGTAGATTCAAATGAACTTTTATTAATCTATGACCATGATTTATGTTAGGCCAGCAGAGAAGGCCTTGCTGGCCCTAACGGCACACCACTGTTATTAACACACCAGTTAGCGCGAGGGTGCACAAAACCACGCCCGGCTTATAGTTCTCAAACAAAGCCTAAGCCTGAACATGCATCACACCCAACATTATCTCTCAGTCCGTGTGCAATGTTCGGCTGACATGTTTAATTTAGGGGAAGGCATCACGTGGTAATAAGGTGTTCCTGACTCGGCTGGTGTCTGACTGACAAAATGAGTTCCAGTCCCAGTTAAGATCATTGTTGTCCCCGTGTTCTGTCACATTGTTCTCGAGTATTAATGATTCTGTAGAAGAAGGTCACACGGACCACTCCACACACACTCCGGCTCATACTATAGGGCACAATCAAGCCCCAGGCACAAAACCGCCAACCTGGGTGAATACACTTGTAGCCACTAATGAGGGCGAAATCACAGAAGGCCCTTCATTGGTTCCTTTGGAATTGCTTAGAACAGACCTGGGCAAATTATGGCCCTAGGGTCCCCCTCAATTTGTTTTTGATCTTTAAGATGGAAACTGTAGCTGCCATTATGATGTGCAGTGATGTTTTCAAATGACCGTAAGTCTTGAACTATACTAAGTATTTCAATGGTCGAAATGTGTGCTTTTGCATGATACACTAGTTACTATGGTAATCTAAATTGGTAATCATTTTTGTTGTGTTTCGCTCGATTGTAAAATATCGCGATCGAGAGGGGGTGTGATGTTGATATGTTGTCAATATTCAGTGTTTTATCGTTCATAGTTAATATTGTAAATCCCACATTCTTTATTTTCTTGTACTCTCCGAGTGTCTCATTCAGTAAAAAAAAAATAATAATTCCATTCCGTTTTTTAAGGAGGTCTGTCATAAAGTTTTTAGCTTTCAAACAGACATTATTGTGAGGTTTTGTATTAGTGTTCCTAAAAATAGGACCCAAGCACACATACTGCACAGCAGATTTTCACAGCGGGTGTGTGTGTGTATATATGTATACACATGTATGTATATTAGGGTTGTACGGTATACTGGTACTAGTATAGTACCGCGATACAAATGAATCATATTCGGTACTATACCGCCTCTACATATTACCGGTCCCCGCCCTCTTTTTTTTAACGGGCATGATGGCGCGTCGTCAATACGTCGTGACATTGCTGGTTTACGAGCAGAGGAGCATGTTTGGCAGCGCGCACACACAGAGTACTTAGAACAGACCTGGGCATATTAAGGCCAGGGGGCCACATGCGGCCCGTTGAGCTTTTCAATCTGGCCCGTCGGACAATCCCAAATAATTGTTTTAGATCTTTAAGATGGAAAGTGTAGTTGCCATTATGATGTGCAGTGATGTTTTCTAATGACCGTAAGTCTTCAACTATACAAAGTATTTCAATGCTTAGGATCTGCGCTTATGGATGATATACTAGTTACTATTGTTATTTAATTAGCTGCTTTGGTCATCTAATTAGTTACTATGGTAATCTAATTATTTACTATGGTCATCTAATTAGTTACTATGGTCATCTAACTAGTTACTATGGTAATCTACGTCACAGCAGCTCAGACGAGGCACAAAGCAGTGTGGGTGGGAAGTGTTTCCACAGACGCGGAAGGAGATTTTTACAACAAAGTTCTAAAGCTTAGTGATATATAGAATATAATAGAATAGAAAGTACTTTATTGATCCCTGGGGGAAATTCAGCAATCATATATATCAGATTTTAGGTGGGTTTATTTTGTACCCTTTGCGTTCATATTTCACAGTTTGTTGCATTTTTATTGCGTTTTACTTGATTTTAAAATATGTCGATCGAAAGGGGGTGTGACGTTCATAGGTTGTCAATATTCAGTGTTTTATCGTTCATAGAAAAATGTAAAATTCCATTACGTTTTTTTAAGGCAGTCTGTCATAACGTTTTTAGCATTCAATCAGACATTATTGTGAGGTTTTGTATTAGTGTTCCTAAAAATAGATATACCGGGCCCCAGACACATTTTTTTCTCTAAATTTGGCCCCCGAGTCAAAATAATTGCCCAGGCCTGACTTAGAAGCAGACACGGTGTGTAGGCAGAAAAGGGAGAATGGACACATTTTGGCTTAAAAATTAATGATAAAGGTGAAGCTATAAAACTGAAACGTTCTCAGGAAGAGGTGCTTTAAGACATGGCCAGCTAGCTAGCAGCTAGCGCCCAGCCGCAGTCGGCAGCGTTTTAGCTACTTCTAAATCACTAATCCTCGCCTCCATAGCGACAAATAAAGTAAGTTTCTTACAAGTATCATCCCTGCAGGACGAGGAATAGCTAAACATGCTTCACTACACACCGTAGGAGGATACAATAGCTCACCGGCGTCACCGCTAACAAAAGATAGCGTTCCTGAATGTAAACAAATGCCATGGATGGACCTACACCTAAAATCCACTGTAATGATACCAAGTACAATAGTTTATCTAGTCTATACTACTATGATTACATCTATATTTTTTTATCGTCACAAAATCTTTTTACTTTTTAAAATTTCTATTATGTTCATAAACTCAGGAAATACATCCCTGGACACATGAGGACTTTGAATATGACCAACGTATGATTCTGTAACTACTTGGTATCGATTGGATACCTAAATTTGTGGTATCATCCAAAACGAATGTAAAGCATCAAACAGCAGAAGAATAAGTGATTATTACATTTGAACAGAAGTGTAGATAGAACATGCTAAAACAGAAAATAACCAGATATTAACAATAAAATGAACAAGTGAATTAATGATCTATTTTTACAGTTTGTCCCTCATAATTTTGACAAAATAATAGAATAGGAAAAGACACAAATATGTTACTGCACACTGTGTTGTTTACTTACTAATAAAAGAAAAGTTGTCTTGTACGTTCACTATTTTTTTACAGACACAATTTCAATAAGAAACATATGTTTATGTACCATAAGATTTTTTGTTAAAATGAAGCCAATAATGACATTTTTTATGGTCCCCTTTATTTAGAAAAGTACCGAAAAGTATCGAAATACATTTTGGTACCGATACCGGTATCAAAATGTTGGTATCGGGACAACCATAGTGTATATGTATGTATATATGTATACATGGATGGATCTACCGCCCCCCACCAGACACATTTTTTACCTCCAAATTTGGCCTTCTGAGTCAAAATATTTGCCCAGGCCTGGCTTAGAATGAACACAAATCAGGTGATTGACAAATATTTAATGCTAGACACAAACTCAATATATAATCATCCATCCATCCATCCATCTTCTTCCGCTTATCCGAGGTCGGGTCTCGGGGGCAGCAGCCTAAGCAGGGAAACCCAGACTTCCCTCTCCCCAGCCACTTCGTCCAGCTCCTCCCGGGGGATCCCGAGGCGTTCCCAGGCCAGCCGGGAGACATAGTCTTCCCAACGTGTCCTGGGTCTTCCTCGTGGCCTCCTACCGGTCGGACATGCCCTAAACACCTCCTTAGGGAGGCGCTCGGGTGGCATCCTGACCAGATGCCCGAACCACCTTATCTGGCTCCTCTCGATGCGGAGGAGCAGCGGCTTTACTTTGAGCTCCCCCCGGATGACAGAGCTTCTCACCCTATCTCTAAGGGAGAGCCCCGCCACCCGGCGGAGGAAACTCATTTCGGCCGCTTGTACCCGTGATCTTGTCCTTTCGGTCATAACCCAAAGCTCATGACCATAGGTGAGGATGGGAACGTAGATCGACCGGTAAATTGAGAGCTTTGCCTTCCGGCTCAGCTCCTTCTTCACCACAACGGATCGATACAGCGTCCGCATTACTGAAGACGCCGCACCGATCCGCCTGTCCATCTCACGATCCACTCTTCCCTCACTCGTGAACAAGACTCCGAGGTACTTGAACTCCTCCACTTGGGGCAAGATCTCCTCCCCAACCCGGAGATGGCACTCCACCCTTTTCCGGGCGAGAACCATGGACTCGGACTTGGAGGTGCTGATTCTCATCCCAGTCGCTTCACACTCAGCTGCGAACCGATCCAGTGAGAGCTGAAGATCCTGGCCAGATGAATCATACCGGTCGATTACAGAAACACAACAGTAGCATCGGCTGCGCACGTTTAAAAAGCCTGCATCGACTGAAGAAATGGCGTCAGCTTCGAGCAAAGAAAAACCCTCAAAATGATTAAAACGGGATCGGGTCTAATTGTCTGCAGTGTGTATGCTCTACGGGAAAGACAGCGGCGAAAAAGAGATAAGGGCTGTAGTGTTTTTCACACGGCTGAAGGCTGTGCGAGGGCTCGGGAGTGATATGTGGTGACAGCACAGTGCCATGCTGTTGACACAGCCTGCCTCTCCCGGGTACCGGGGGGGCCCCGTTTGCCTGCGGCTTGATTATTTACAGGCTTGTGTGCAGAAAAAAAAAAAAAGTTCTGTGAGGACATCCTGAGAAACCCTCCTTTTTGAAAAGCATTTTAATTGGGTCAGAGATATCATTTAATAATGAGACTGACTATATTGAAGTCTAACTTTTTTTTTTTTTTTCCCTGGCCCATGATTATTAATGACTGCTGGATCAAAAGACTGATACAACCTGCACGAAATACCCCGGTATGTTAGCCTGAAAAAAACATTTAGACAGGGCCTGCTTTTCACACACACATAAAACGCTTGAACACATTTCCAAATATTGACTTGCATCATATAAGGAGTGTTAGATTAAGGCACCTTATTTCTACTTCTATTTATTGCTCTCCTTTTTTTGCTCAATTTGTTGTACTTTTTGTTGTTAAGCAACCTGCACTTGTTGCTGGCTTGACAATCTCAGGGTTTTGTTCTGGATGGATGCTTTTTATATCCACCTTGTTTTGGGTGAATAAACCATTTTTGTGGGCACTAAATCCCTGTTCCTATGCCGACGGACCGTAGCAACGCTGAAGGAAATGTCCAAAATGTGCTGAGTAAGTTTAAAGTGAAAAGTTCTGATATGGGGTGAGAACAAAAAAAAACATGTTTTTTTTTGCTGCAGGAATTATGCAAATGGCTGGCCAACAAGTCAGGTCGGAGCTCGCTTCTTGCCCCAAGTCAGCAAGGATAGGCTCCAGCTTACCCGTGACCCTTGCGAGTACAGAAAACATATCATGGTAGCGCGGAGTTGTTGTTGGATGCAGTGGCGGTAGGTGAAGTGGAAAGAAGAAGGTATTTTAGTTAAGTTATCGTATTTTCCGGACTATAAGACGCACTTAAAATCCTTTAATTTCTCAAAAATCGACAGTTCGCCTTATAACCCGGTGCGCCTAACGTACGGAATAATTCTGGTTGTGCTTACCGACCTCGAATCAATTTTATTTGGTACTTGGTGTAATGGTAAGTGTGACCAGCAGATGATAGTCACACATAAGAGATATGTGTAGACTGCAATATGACGCCACTAAACAACACTAAAACTTTAAATGTTCCATTGAAAATAAAGAACATCACACACGGCACTCAAAAATCTGTCAAAATGTTTTGGTACAACTTTGAAGCCACACCGCTTGATGGATTGTCAGCCCATTAAGGCTACCGTAGTCAGAGAAATACGATGGTGTGTGTATAAGGACGGCAAAATGGCACCCATTAGCAGGCATATTATACGTCGTTTGTTTTACAATATTATGCAAAACCAACTTGTCTTAACTTCTGGTACCTGCTGATGTTTATTTGGGATCTGCAGAAGTCCTGAAAATTTACGCACGTCCGCTACTGTAGTCCGTGGCGATACCGTAGTCGATAAGCTTCTTCTTTTTCACTATCTTCTTGTTATGGGACATTCACTCTCTGCTGTTGCCATTTCTAATATAAAGTAGCGTAAAGTTCTAACTTATATCTCGCCATGAAAGCATTAAAACATACCTGTGTAGTGAAATTAAATTATTCACCCAAGTAACTTTAGTTATTAGAGAGTTCCGATCGGACGGTTTTTCACGGGACAGAGTTATGGCCTTGTTGTTGCACTAGTGAGCCACGAAAAAGGAGATTCTGCTCCGTTATTGATTGAAGTAAAGTCTAAATGTCTTTGTCAGTTAGCTCCATCTTTTGACATTTCTTCCACCCCCGTCCTTGCACGCTACACTGCTACAACAAAGATGACGGAGAAAAGCCATGTAAATAGGACCGCCCACAAAACGGCGCATCCTAAAGCGACTGTCAGAAAGCGACCTGACTAGACCTGCTCATCGGCGGTGCGCCTTATGGTCCCGAAAATAAGGTAGTCAGGTTGGCAATAATTAGACTGAATCTTAAGCTTGTAATACAGTCGCAAAATCCCTCATGTTGTTCATTTGTTGAAGTTCTAAGTAAAACAGTTCAAAACTATACCTGACCTAGGATGAAAGGATTGCAACGCCAAATGTTGGCAGCTGCATGAATGCACGATTGGAATTCCATCTCTTGGTTGTTTTTAGTGATCAGCTCAAGTCACGGAGGTACCCCAGCACCTCCAAAACCCTGGAATCTAGACTCCAAACATGCTAGTTAGGTTACTTCTAGACCTCCACCCTAGATCACACCTCACTCCTACCCACTTCTCCAAAGTGGGCTGGCTCAGGGTGGAGGACAGAACAACTTGCACTGAGCCTAGTCTATAAATTTCGCTACACCTCCCTGATACCGAAGTACATGTCAAACTACTTCCATAACGTAAATGACCGCCATAACCACCAGGGGGAGCTCCACAAAACACGTTAAACCCAGATTCCGATCTAACAAAGGTCTTTACTTATTCTCCTTCTATGTCACATCAACATGGAATGCACTCCCAACAGGTGTAAAAGAAAGTGCATCTCTATCCTCCTTCAAAACCGCACTAAAATAACACCTCCAGGCAACTTCAACCCTAGACTAACACCCTCCCCCCACCACATCCCACCTCCCCGGATTGTAAATAATCAAATGTAAACAATCAAATGTATATACTTGTTCTTATGCTTTCTGAGCTCACTATGTTCACTGCTTGCTGTACATATCCTACCAAGTCAGACCTACACTGTTTCAATGTCCATTTCTCAGATGATACAATTGTTAATGACTGAAGTGCTGATATCAACCAAACCTAAACCCCCCACCCCAACCCCCTCCCATTGTAAATAATGTAAATAATTCAATGTATATACTCTGATGATTAACTTGTGTGATGACTGTACTATGCTGATAGTATATATTTGTACCATGAATTGATTAACGTGGATCCTGACTTAAACAAGTTGAACAACTTATTCAGGTGTTACCATTTAAAGGCCTACTGAAATGTGATTTAAACGGGTAGCAGGTCCATTCTATGTGTCATACTTGATCATTTCGCGATATTGCCATATTTTTGCTGAAAGGATTTAGTAGAGAACATTGACGATAAAGTTCGCAACTTTTGGTCGCTGATAAAAAAGCCTTGCCTGTACCGGAAGTAGCAGACGATATGCGCGTGACGTCACAGGTTGTGGAGCTCCTCACATCCGCACATTGTTTACAATCATGGCCACCAGCAGCAAGAGCGATTCAGACCGAGTAAGCGACAATTTCCTCATTAATTTGAGCGACGATGAAAGATTTGTGGATGAGGAAAGTGAGAGTGAAGGACTAGAGGGCAGTGGGAGCGATTCAGATAGGGAAGATGCTGTGAGAGGCGGGTGGGACCTGATATTCAGCTGGGAATGACTAAAACAGTAAATAAACACAAGACATATATATACTCTATTAGCCACAACACAACCAGGTTTATATTTAATATGCCACAAATTAATCCCGCATAACAAACACCTCCCCCCTCCCGTCCATATAACCCGCCAATACAACTCAAACACCTGCACAACACACTCAATCCCACAGCCCAAAGTATCGTTCACCTCCCCAAAGTTCATACGGCACATATATTTCCCCAAAGTTACGGACGTGAGATGCACATAGTGGCACGCACGTACGGGCAAGCAATCAAATGTTTGGAAGCCGCAGCTGCATGCGTACTCACGGTACCGTGTCTGCGTATCCAACTCAAAGTCCTCCTGGTAAGAGTCTCTGTTGTCCCAGTTCTCCACAGGCCAATGGTATAGCTTGACTGTCATGTTTCGGGAATGTAAACAATGAAACACCGGCTGTGTTATCCGGCACAACACCTGCCGCAATACACCGCTTCCCACCTACAGCTTTCTTCTTTGCTGTCTCCATTGTTCATTGAACAAATTGCAAAAGATTCACCAACACAGATGTCCAGAATACTGTGGAATTTTGCGATGAAAACAGACGACTTAATAGCTGGCCACCATGCTGTCCCAAAATGTCCTCTACAATCCGTGACGTCAAGCGCGGACGTCATCATACCGAGACGTTTTCAGCAGGATATTTCGGACGAAATTTAAAATTGCACTTTAGTAAGCTAACATGTGTTGCAATGTTAAGATTTCATCATTGATGTATAAACTATCAGACTGCGTGGTCGGTAGTAGTGGGTTTCAGTAGGCCTTTAGTGGTCAGTTGTACGGAATATGTACTGTACTGTGCAATCTACTAATAAAAGTTTAAATCAATCAATCAATGTTTGCTCAATTATTATTATAATTTTAATTTTTTTATTTTATTTTTATTTTTTTAAGCTTATTATTTATTTGTGTGTGGCGTCGCGCGGGTCTCACTTCCTGTTGGATGGGGTCCGTGCCCGTGTGGCCCGACCTTGCGCTGTGGGGTCTCTGTTGGTGACTTGGTGTGGTGGCGGCGCAGCCCCCGTGTCTGGTCTGGATGCTGTGTCTCGGTTGTTTGGGCGGTGGTGTGTTTGTGCGGGTTTGGGTTGGGGTGGGGGGCCTTTTGGTTGGGGGGGTTGTTGGTGTCTCTTGTTTGCGTGTTGGCGTTCGGGCTGACCGGCGGGCTGGCGCCGGCTGGTCTCCGTGGCCCTGGTGGCGTGTGGTTGCTGGTCGCAGTTTTTTTTTGATCGCTTTGATTTGATTGGCTGGTGCTGGCTGTCTGGGGTTATTGCGGCTGCTGTTTCTGCTGCCGTTTGTTTGTGGTGTGGGCGCCCGTGGCTGCTGGGTCTGGTGCAGGGGTGTGGCTGATGTTGTGACTGGTGGCAGCGCGCGCGCGTGATGGCTGTCGGGGCTGACGAACTGTGTATATGTATGTATATGTGTGTGTATGTATGTATGTTTATATATGTGTATGTGTACATATGTGTATGTATATGTATATATGTGTATGTGTGGGTATGTATACGTGTATGTGTGTATGTGTATGTATATATGTATGTATGTATGTATATTTCTGGGGGTATGCTCTGGGCCTGCCTGTCAGACGGGGGTCGACGCCTCAGGCTACTGCATCCGAACTGCGTGTCTGGAGCTCCTGGGTCCCGCTGTCCATCCCTTCCGGGTGCCCGTCTTGGTTGGGGCCTGTTGGGCCTAGTCCCTGCGTCTATTGTGGTAGCTTGGTGCTGCAAGGTATTCCGAGGTGCTGCGAGTCGGCCAGTTGCTGGGGTAGTGACCTTGTTTGTCAGCATGTCTGTGATCTTCTTTTAATTCTTTTTTTTTTTTTTTTTTTTTTTTAAATTAATTAATTAATTAATTTATTTATTTATTTATTTTTTAATATATTTTATTAATATTATTTTTTAATTTTTCCCCTCCCTCAGGGGGGGGGGGGCTCGGCGGGGCGGTTGCTGGTTGTTCCATCTCCATCGTTGGGGTCCCTGCGGGTGGGGTGGGTGGTTCCCGTGGCCCTGTGCCTGGGTGGTCCTGCGGCGGCCGGTTTGGGTGGGGCGGCCGGGGGCTGGCCTCGCCGCGCTCTCCGGGGGTGGGGGGTGGGCTCGTGGGGGCCCGGTTGCCGGTGGGGCGGGGGCGGTCTTCCCGTCCAGTTGCGGGGAGTCTCTGGGTCCCTCGGGCGGGGCGTCTCGCCTTTCTGCCCGTGTGGGGTGTGGTCTCTCGCTGGCTTGGGGTCTGGCTGTCCCCTGCTTTTCTCGTGCCCTGTCCTCTGCCGGGTGCGTCTGTCTGCGGCCTGCTGCTGGCCCTTGTGGGCGGTACGGTGGGTCGGGCTCTGGGGTTCCTGTCGCTGGCCGGCTTGGCTGTGTGGGGGCGGTGGTCCCTGGTTCCCTGGGCACCACGCCTCCTGTTTGTGGGTTGGGCTCTCGGGGGTGATGGGGCCGTGCTCTGGCTCCCACGCACTCTGGGAGTCGAATGTATTGTACATGCAAATTCACATATGCTCACATACGTACATAGGTACCTACGCTCCCACATACATACACAAATACAGTACATATTTACCTACCTAATGTTCGTACATCCACACGCACATTCAATATACAAACATACACATACACATACTGTACATATACATTCACTGTTCAAACACATATACACATTCTGTACATATACATTCATTGTACAAACACATATACACATTCTGTACATATACAAGTACATATGCATACTTACACTCATGCACATAATCACGTTTCATCAAACATATATTAACGTTATTGCCCTAGGGTAAACTGGGTGTAACACATGGCACACTGACAAAGCTTAACCTATTGTGACTATAACAATCTACAAGGTTAATGTAGGTTGCTTCTCTTTCTCCCCCTCCATTTTTCTGCATTCTTTCATATCTCAAGTTATCATTACGTGTATGTATTGTTGCATTTAAACAACTGTATTGTTGATAATAAAGGTAAATTATTGGTATTGTTCATTATCAATAGCGCTATTTCTATTGGTATTTGTATTGATCCATTTGTAGTGTAATAATGCTCATTGTCATTTCTGTATTATTTTTTATTTTTCGCTAACTGCTTATTTGCTATTACTTTTACCATCATATTTGTACATGTCATATTTGCTGATGTTGCTCTATTGTTGTTGTTGTTGTTGTTTGCTGTTGTTGTTGTTGTTTGCTGTTGTTGTTTTTGTCTCTCTGTCTAATCCCCCTCTTGTCCCCACAATTTCCCCCTCTGTCATCTTTTTTTTTCTCTTTCTATCCCCTCCTGCTCCGGCCCGGCTGCACTAAATGATAATATAAATACATTTAATAAAGTCAAATACAAATAAGGCAACAAGAGAAGTATCCTACACTTCTCTTTTGTAAAGTAAATCTGAACAGCCGACATGGGCATCTACATCAACTATATGATTTGCCTGAGAAGCTGGACAGGACAAAAAAAAAAAAAAAAAAAAAAAAAAAAAAAAAAAAGTTTGCTCACCCAATGTTAAGCCCACTTTGTCAAGGCAAAACACCAAGATTTTTTTTGCCAGGTTGGTCTCAATCTTGTCCTAGGATAATTGTATCTTGCCTCATCTCAGATTCAGACAGGATTGTGGCTCAAAACTGGTCAAGACCAAAACTCTGTCGGCAGCCGTGGTTCATTGACATACTGGTCTTGAACTGCCGTCGTCTTGTTCCTGACTCGGTCTGCAAAAACGTACATGTCATTCTAACTTAACCACAGTTGTATAGTTGATCTAGTTTTTTTTTTATACATGACTCCCTGCTATCTCTGTCGGAACCAAGTAAATCTCCATCTCAGAGACTCTGCAGATGAAAACCTCAGACCACTCCACACTCTTGAAACAATTGGTGTCCAATCTCGGTGTCAAGTACTCGTGTTCCACTAGTTTAGCCCTAACAATCTGTTAGTGACAATGTGGCTCCTTCCCACATAGTAGAAATAGAGGGCAAGAGTGAAGAGCCGTTCATTCAGCGTCGGAAGGAGCTCCTTTTAGACTTTCCAAGCCCTCTTGTTCAACGTCAACTTTGCCAAAATTCAGACGCTTCCCCAGCTCAGGCCAAAACAGCAAAGACTGGGCCTGAAAAGGGCCTTGAAAGTGATGTTGAATCAGAGACGTGAGAGAGCAAATCAGTAATTGCTACATTTCAAGGTCTCAAGTTTACATAAATATGTTAACTAATGTATGTTTGTGATATTTAAGGCCATTGCAACATGTAAGATAAATTACCGGTTTCAAAAAAATACTGTTTACATGAACATTTTACTTATTTCTTCTTACCAAACAGGATTTCAAGCACCGCTTGTCAGTATCATAAAGTATACACTTTAACAAACTATAACCATAGTAAAGTTTTTGATTACTGTATTTTCCGTATCATAGGGCGCACCGGATTGTAAAGTGCACTGCCGATGAATGGTCTATTTTCAATCTTTTTTCATATATAGAGGCACCGGATTATAGGACGCATTAAAGGAGTCATATTGTTTAGTTGTTTTCTAAATTGAATACACTTCCTAGTGAGCTACATAACATGTGATGGCCGTTCTTTGGTCAAAATGTTGCATAGATTATGTTTTACAGACCATCTTCAAGCCGTTTTCTGACAGTCGCTTCAGGATGCACCTTCGACAGCGTCTTCTCTCCGTCATCGTTGTTGTAGCGGTGTAGCGTGCAAGGACGGGGACAGAAAAAGTGTCAAAAGATGGAGCTAACTGTTTTAATGACATTCAGACTTTACTTAAGTCAATAACGGCGCAGTAACTCTTCATCCGCCGGAAATGTGTCCCGTGAAAAACCGTCTGATCGGACTCTCTAATAACTGAAGTTCCTTGGCTGAATAATGTAAACTCACGACACCGGTATATTTTATCACTTTCATGGCAGATATAAGTTAGAACTTTTTACTACTTTTTACTAGAAATGGCAACAGGATGAATGTCCCATAACAGGAAGATAAAAGGAAAAGAAGAAGCTTATCGACTACCGTGGTCGGCACAGACTACAAAGGCGGATGCGCACAATTTTTCAGGACTTATGCAGATCCAAATACAGATCAGCAGAAGGCAAGAAAAAGTTGCTTTTGCCTAATATTGCGAAACAAAATGCCAGATAATATGTCTTACCTTATACACACACCATAATAATACTCGTATGTTGAAGCACAGTACAATCCATCAAGTGGTGCGGCTTCATAGCTTACCAAAGTCGGACTAAAACATTTTGATAGATTTTTGAGCGCAGTGTGTAATGTTCTATATTTTCAATGGAACATATAGCATGTTGGTGTTGTTTACTTGAGTCATATTGCAGTCTACACATATATTTTGTGTGTGACTGCCAACATATTGCAGTCTACACGTATCTCTTATGTGTGACTGCCATCTACTGGTCACACTTATCATTACACCATGCACCAAATAAAATAGGTTTGAGGTCGGGAAGCAAACCCAGAATTATTCCATACATTATGCGTACTGTCGAGTTTTGAAAAGAAAACAAAGATTTTAAGTGCGTTTTATACTCCGTAAAATATGCTAATCTCTCTTTGACAGTGTCAATCAAAACTATTGTACTGTATTGAATCAAACCGGGGGAAACCCAGGAAAAGATGGATTGAAAATCATCACGGCCCGCGGGCTTTATTTGCCCAGGTCTGGCCTAGTGTTTCCTGAGGTGATACTTGGTGAAAAATATTTGAGAATAGAATAATAGACAGATATTACCATGAAGAGAGAGGGGGGATGTTTCTTCTTCCTGTCCTTGTTCGTGAAAAAAAAAAACATCTCATATACTTTTTTTGCATTCTGAATAATAAAAAAACTGCTAAAAAAAGGCGGCTAACACAGTACTATATTTTTTCTAAACTCAAAGGGATGTTGTTGGCTGTTTTTAGATGTTTTTTGTTTTTTTTACAGCACGTTGATCCCCATTTACTGCATTGTTAGCTGCCTTTTACTAGCATGTTCTTGTTGTTTAGAATGTACACACAAATAAAGACGAGTATTCTTGACTCACATAAAGATTGTGAATGATGGACAAAACTTAGTGCACTTCCTCTTTATAGTTAGTGCAGTTCCTGTTATAGTTATAATTATTCGTATATGGAGGGATTCAATTAAAAATGTTGAACATCTGTTGTGAGCAGAGGTGAATAACAACACTAAATTGAAATATAAAAGTATTCATATTTGAACACAGTAAGTGAACACACTTAGTAATTGCTAAGACGTGGAGAAGTGAAAAGAATAAATAAGCTCTGCTTCTTCCTACTCCTCTTCGGAGTTGTTAAATTGTGCATTTGTGGAGTTCCTTAATGTAACTTCTTAAAGTACCAATATAATGGGCAAACCAATTGTGTCTATATTAGAGCTATTAGCATATTTATCTGATTAATGACACCAAAAGACTTCCAAAGTTTGCGAATAAATATAAATGATCAAAATAGTATCAATCTATGAGCAAGCCAGTTACGTGAGTTAGGAACCACAGACCCCTTCCCAATCAACAAAATGCTAATCATGCAGACTTTGTGAGAGGCTACGATTACTTTGGGAAAAAATATGATCCAGAAACTTAGATTTTTGAGACCGAACACAAAGAGGATGAGTAATAAGTTTTAGAAGCTGAGAGCTGAACGGATGTAGTTTTATTGAAACACTATTAGCAGAGGAGTCAAACCAGATCAGGCCCGCCACTTCATTTATGTAGCCCGCGAAAGCCTGGAAACAATACGTGTCATGGAACTAGAGTCTTTGGTTGGAAGTGAGTGATCAAAAGAAAAAGCATTGAAAAACAAATCCTGGTCTGTGACGTCATCTTGGAGCTGCCAGGCTGGCAGCCGTCTATTTCCGCCCGGAGGAGGAGGAGCTTGCGGGAGCGCCGCGTGCTGTCGGCTCGCCTTCCCTGACGTCTTTGGTCTGGAGCGGCGCTTTCGGGACTGCGGTGACGCAGCGCCGTCCTGGGACCAAATCAGGTCTCTGCGCTCCACGGAGGAGTAGCGCAGCATTTCCTCTTCCATCGCGCGCAGGACCGCCGAGAAGCCTCATCCAAATTGTTTACTTCATCCAACTTTCGTGCGGAAAAACGTTTATGCTGGTGACATTTTGTCAATACGTGGTCCTTGGGGTTTGTTTTCCCGGAATACAAAGGAAAGTTGGCACTGGCAAGGTGTGAATGTAAGTACATGATTTATTAAAACACTAACAGACTACAAAAAAGGAAGCAAACAAATGGCGCGCACAATGGCGGAGAACAAACTTGACTAATGAAACCAAAAGACTAGCACAAAGGCAATTAACTATAAACACAAAACAAAAACATTTACTGTGGCATGGCATGAAGCATGAACTAAGGTAAACAGGAATATCATGGGTAGCAGTAGCATGGATGAATAGATAATGTCACCAGGACGAACAACAGGAACAGACCGGCTTAAATAGCAGTGACATGATCAGTGAAAACAGGTGCGTGACTCGAAATGTGAAACAGGTGCGTGACATGACAGGTGAAAACTAATGGGTTGCTATGGTGACAAAACAAACAAAAGTGCACAAAAAGTCCAAAATCAAAACCGAACATGACTAAAACAAAACATGATCACACAGACATGACATAATGATAATGAACTGTTAGTTTCGTGTTTCTTAATAATGTAACACATATTACATTAAAATACATTACAAACTTTTTTGTTAGAATAAAAAGTAAATACCTGATTGACTTATGATTTCAAAGCAAGTCATCCATTAAATTGTTCATTGTTTAAAAATAACTATATGTTTGAAAAAACCAAAACATTGGCTGCCCAGTCGTCTAAAAGAAAACGGTGGTAACATGTTTCTATTCAAAAACACAACAACCATAGATTTTACAGTAATCTGTCACCAGAAGTTTACTGTAAATTATGATGTTACCCTTTTTCCAGTAAAATGCAGTTAAAAAAACCAACAAAAAAACACGGTAAATTCTACGACTGACCTACCGGTCTACATTTTATTTATCTATTTTTTTTACAAAGTATGTAAAAAAATATAATGATCAAATGGACAAACAAGTGTGTAATAATATCATCCTTATTAATTACTATTCATTTATTACTCACTATTAAAATCGGCCCTCTGAGAGTAGCCATAACTGCGATGTGGCCCCTCAATGAAAATGAGTTTGACACCACCCCTGCTACATAGCATCAGCAGCATTGCTGGGTGCTAAACATACAATTGAACCCTAATAAACCATAATGAAACAAACACTTACTGTAATATTCCCACTCTTGCGGGGATGCCGACCGATGGGACGCTCACATATTTCCGTTTGGATGTAAATGTATTCACAATCCTCACAAAGGGTTAAAAAAAGTTGCCTCAACAAGCGTATTTTTGTGTCTTTTCAACATCTCAGGGATGTCAAAGTCGACCAGCCAGTCGGACCAGGGCCATATTTGTTTACTACCAGAGGAGAGATGCATGAATTATAATCTAGAACTTTTAGCAAATTTGAGACGAAGCATATGCAGCTTTCTGGGTGTTTTTAGAGGACCGTTGATCCTTTAATTTAATTGTTGACTATCTATTTACGAATTTTAAAGCATAAAAAAAGCCAAAGCATATGTGTTCTTGTCCTTGTCTTATAAATATTGTGAATGATGAACAGCACATTTATTTTGATTTTTGGCGGATTTCCAGCATGACCTGATCTGATGATATGGTCAGAGTGCAGAGGCGCTCCACCAGTGACCTCATCCGACCCCGAATCTACGGAAATTGCCAAAGTTGTTCAGAGAGGAATATTCAAAATAGCTGACCAAATTTGTGGCATTTTGTGATGTTCAGACGGTGTTTTTAACATACTTTATGCGGATTGGGAAAAAAATTGGACATGGTTTAATGCAGGGTTTGGCTACCCAAAATGTTGAAAGAGCCATATTGGACCAAAAATAAAACAAATCTGTCTGGAGCCGCAAAAAATTAAAAGTCTTATATAAGTGTTGTAATGAAGGCAACCCATGATGTAAGTGTCTATATTAGCTATATTAGCCGACTATCAAAGGCTGACACAAATCTTCGTTGACAGAAATGTTGTATTTTAATTTTTATTCTACACATTTTTGCAACATTGGAAATCCTTTGTAAAAAGGAGGCTTCTCAGAGGATGAGATAACTTCTTGAAATTACTAGCTCAAAATGGCCAAAGGTATAGAAGTGTGTGTCCAAGTGGCAAAATGGCAAGCTGTCTTATTCTAATGGATTTATTACAATATTTGCAAGCTGGGTAACGTTTGCTGTGGTCTGAAACAACATGGCAAACAAACAACTAAGAGAAATGCAGGCAATATTACATACAGATAATGTGTCATGAGACATGCAAATATAAATTAAATACATAGAGGACATAAGTAAAGGGTATTAAATGAGTTCAAATATACCAACAAACGAGGCATAATGAGGCAATATTTACATGCAGCTAGCCTAAATAGCATGTTGGCATCGATTAACCAAATATGCCTGATAAGCACTCCACCAAATCAATAAAATCAACAAAGATCACCTTTGTGCTTTCGCGCACAGCATAAAACGTTTGGTGGACACAATGAGACAAAAAGGAGTAGCAAAAAACACGTCTTTCTGTGGCAGTATCGGAGAAAGTTGTACATGTAAACAAACTATGATGAGTTCAAGGATCGCTGGAATTAGTAGGACAAAACGGTGCTTGCCAAATACTCTCAACAGTGAAGCATATATAACATAAACAGTGGGATTTCTAACAACTAGGAAGGTTTTGTGTCATGTTTGTTCTCCTACCGCAGTGGTCGGCAACCCAAAAAGAGTCATATTGGACCAAAAATATAAAAAACAAATCTGTCAGGAGCCGCAAAAAATGTAAAGCCATATATAAGTCTTATAATGAAGGCAACACATGACATAAGTGTCTGTATTAGCTATATTAGCCTATTATCAAAATGACTATGTTGACATTTAATATGTATTCCACACATTTTTACAACATTAGAAACCATTAGTAAATCAGAGGCTACTCAGAAGGTGACATAACTCCTGGAAATTACTGGCTTTTAATGGCCAAAGGTATAGATGTGTGTGTACAAGTTAAAGGAAACGGCAGGCTGTATTCTTCTAATAGATTCATTACAATCTTTGCAAGCTGGGTAATGTTTGCTGTGGTCTGGAACAACATGGCACACAAAAAACTATCTGAAATGCAGCCAATATTACATAAAGATAATGTGTCATGAGACATGCAAAACTAAATTATATACAAAGAGGATACATGAAAAGGGTATTAAATGAGCTCAAATATACCTACAAACGAGGCATAATGATGCAATATGTACATACAGCTAGCCTAAATAGCATGTTAGCACCGATTAGCTTGCAGTCATGGATTAATCAAATATGCCTGATAGCACTCCAGCAAATCAATAAAATCAACAAAGCTCACCTTTGTGCATTCACGCACAGCATAAGACGTTTGGTGGACAAAATGAGACAAAAAAGGAGTGGCATAAAACCTGTCTTTCTGTGGCAGCATCGAAGAAAGTTGTACATGTAAACAAACTTTGGTGAGTTCAAGGATCGCTGAAATTAGTTGGACAAAACGGCGCTTGCCAAATACTCTCATCAGTGAACAGTGGCGGGCCGTGCGTTTCCCACCCAGGCCTTCAGTGTTGTCCTACTTAGTCGGACTTCAATAAATACCTCTCAAAATACAATTATTTTTGTCGTCACATGACCACGGCTTTAAAAATACGATACAGAAACACACTTGGGCCCTACTGGCCATTGAACCACCTGAATTGGTCACTAGTGTACAAAACGGGATATTTTTTGGCGCATTTTAAAATCAATAAACCCTAACCTTAGTGTCAAAACTAAAATAATTGTAAAAAAACATATTGAAATTGAAAAAATATATTTAAACTCACAATTTGTAACGGCCATTTGATGCCGTATAAGCCACTGGCACCACTCGTAGTTGGTTGTTTGGAGTGGAAGTGGCAGACAAACCATTTCACCGCCAGGACAGCTTAAATCGTTTCCGGGGTCGGCCGACCTCGTCTCACAAGATCAAGTCTCTCTTTAAATATCCTTCTTGAAAATTACCTTGCAAATATATATCTGCCACCTAATCAACGTTTTGCTCTGTTTCTTTTGTTGGTTAAAAAAGTGAGTACCGCTGATTTCTCCGCTGGCCGGGTATGGCTCCGGTGCCACTTTATGCTGTTGTAAATCACAACTTGTAATTGAATACTTGGGTGTGACAAGTGAGTATCCGATCACAGTCACATTCAACTTAAGGCTACTGACGGAGGCAGATATTTTACATATATCCATATTTAAGTGTTACTTCTTTATTTTCATAGTCATGTTACAAAACAGCTAGTGTTCTTCCAGTTGTTCTCTTTTGGTTGTCTGCAAGTACTGTGTGTGTCAACCTTGAGCTCGGAATGCAGGGAGTAGCAATACTCCTTTCTCTTAACTTATCCTGTCCTGTCTCTTCTCAGAGTAGAACAATTGACTTGTGTATTACTTCTGGAGGGTGGGGAAGACGGACATATTGAAGAACACAGCACTTCCGTAGGGTTTTCAGACCATTTTTAAATGCGCTAGTGAAAGCTTCTGTACTGGATTGGTCTCACGTTTATTTTCAAAGCTTTGAAAATAAATCACAAAATACCCATTCTGTCTGGTGGTCAAAGAACTCAGCTTATGTGTCATAAAAAGAACTTGGGAGTGACCAGCAACTTTAATTCCCTGGGAGGAACATCTGGTCCAAAACGCAACACTACCTAGATTGGCTACTGTCAACAACTCATGATCTGATCACAACTGTCTATTAACTGAACGTCCTTTGTTCGTTTTCACTGCACAGCCACCGCTAATGTTGATTCAGCATTCATACAGCGCTGGCAACAAGCTCGATGAATTCTGAATGGAAAAAAGCTCTAACTTAAAAACAGCAACACTGGAGCCTAATATGACATGAAGAGAATATGATGAATACCTTTATATATATGAATACCTTTATATATATATATATATATATATATATATATATATATATATATATATATATATATATATATATATATATATATATATATATATATATATATATGTATAAAGTAAATACAAAATAAAAATAACTTTTATTAATTTATGATTATGATTTATGTTAGGCCAGCAGAGATACCCTTGCTGGCTCTGACAGCACACCACTGTCAGTGAAGCATGTATAACATAAACAGTGGGATTTCTAACAATTAGGAAGGTTTGTGTCATGTTTGTTCTCCTACAGAAAATATATTAAAATACTTTTTCCATTTTCACACATCTCTGAAAGAGGTCCAGGGGGCCACTCGGACGGCGCTAAAGAGCCATGGGTTGCTGACCCCCGGTTTAATGGATACAATGAAACATATAAAGTCAACTTGTTTTTCCCTTATGCAGGTTCTTTATGGATGTGCGCGAACCATGACCTATCTTGCTGATTGTATTGTACCATATGTCCCGGCAAGAAATCTGCGTTCTAAGAACTCCGGCATATTAGTGATTCCCAGAGCCCAAAAAAAGTCTGCGGACTATAGAGCGTTTTCTATTGGGGCTCCAGTACTCTGGAATGTCCTACCGGTAACAGTTAGAGATGCTACCTAAGTAGAAGCGTTTAAGTCCTATCTTAAAACTCATTTGTATACTCTAGCCTTTAAATATCCCCCCCTTTTAGACCAGTTGATCTGCCGTCTCTTTTCTGCTCTGCCCCCCTCTCCTGCGTGGAGAGGTTATCAGGTGACCACAGATGACGCGCTAGCTGTTCAAAGTTGAGGTCCAGGGTGGACCACTCATCTGTGCATTAGTTGGGGATGTCTCAGCGCTGCTGACCTGTCTCCACTCAAGATGATCTCCTGCTGGCCCCACTATGGACTGGACTCTCACATTATTAACTAGATCCATAAAATGGAGAAGATAACTGCTTTTATTCATTTGTAATTTATTATTCTTCAGGACAACCTAAAATCATCAGCCCAGAGGTTGGGTCTTGGGCGCAGTTGGGTGTTCCAACAGGACAATGACCCCAAACACACATCAAAAGTGGTAAAGGAATGTCTAAATCAGGCTAGAATTAAGGTTTTAGAATGGCCTTCCAAAAGTCCTGACTTAAATGTGTGGACAATGCTGAAGAAACAAGTCCATGTCAGAAAACCAACACATTTAGCTGAACAGCACCAATTCTGTCAAGAGGAGTGGTCGAAAACTCAACCAGAAGCTTGTGGATGGCTACCAAAAGCGCCTTATTGCAGTAAAACTTGCCAAGGGACATGTAATCAAATATTAACGTTGCTGTATGTATACTTTTGACCCAGCAGATTTGGTCACATTTTCAGTAGACCCATGATAAATTCATAAAAGAACCAAACTTCATGAATGTTTTTTGTGACCAACAAGTATGTGCTTCAATCACTCTATCACAAAAAAATAAGAGTTGTAGAAAGTATTGGAAACTCAAGACAGCCATGACATTATGTTCTTTACAAGTGTATGTAAACTTTTGATTGCGACTGTATGTAAATATGATGTAATGGATAGGAATGTCTGATGCTGGATGTCAATTAAAAAAAAAGATGTAATCCACTCGACATGCATTGCACCGGTCGCCCATAGGGAGTGGGATGGGGGGGACCGCTCATTTGTGCATCAGTACAGTTGAGGACGCCTCTGCGCTGCTGACTTGTTTCCACCCAAGACGATCTCCGGCTTGCCCCACTATGGACTGGACTTTCACACTATGATCTACAAACCCCGTTTCCATATGAGTTGGGAAATTGTGTTAGATATAAATATAAACGGAATACAATGTTTTGCAAATCATTTTCAACCCATATTCAGTTGAATGCTCTACAAAGACAAGATATTTGATGTTCAAACTCATAAACTTATTTTTTTTTTTGCAAAAAATAAATAACTTAGAATTTCATGGCTGCAACTGTGGCGTCACATTAGTGCCAAAAATCCGAGCGCATAAAAACTGTTATCCCGCGCTGATTCTCCACTTCGTGCGCGCGCGCGACACCTTTTTGTGCGCGCGCGCGGTGCCTTTCTGCGTGTGCGCCGTCTCGGTCTGTGCGCTCTCTGTGTACTCCTGGCATCTCTCCTCGCGCTGTCATGTTTCTTTTTGGCACTTTGGGGGCGGGTATGCTTAGACAGCCCCTCCTTTCTGATTGGCTCTGAGCATTTTTCAAATGACCAATGATTCTCCAGCGTAGCAATGTTGTAGCCATCTTACCTGGGACAGCTAGCCTCAATCATTACATTGATGTCAATGGTACATGTACTAATTAAATTACCATAACTTGCTCGATTTTCGACCAATTTACAAACGGTTTGCCTTGTTACAATTCTTATTACATGTAGATATGACATAGGATGCTGTACCTGTTGAAATTACCTCTTTTGCTTTAAAAAAAAAAAAAGACTTAATTGTGCAACGTAGTTGTGTAGGGTCAGTGTTAGTCAGTTCTCTGATTATTTTTAAACTGTTTCAGAATACATTATTAAAAGGCTATTTTTAACATTTTAAAAACAAAATTCAAAGATTATTTCATTAATTTTATGGCTGAATAAAAATAAATTCCATAAATTAGAAAACAAATGTTCAAGAAGAAGTGAAAATATAAAATAATCTTATGGTTGGATGTTATTGCTGGTGGACCAGTTCTGGCTGAAAGATGTGATTATGGTGTTTGTTGTCTTATTATTTATTTGGGTCACATTTTGTATTACCCTGTACTGTGTTTATGTAGTATGAAATAACCTTCATCAGCGCACGACATGTTTTTATCCACTTCTTCCTCCGTAAATCTTGATACATATTGACGATGACCCGCCCTGCTATACTTCTGATTGGCTCTGAGCATTTTTCGCCTGACCAATCAGAAAGAAGGGGCCGTCTAAGCATACACGCCCCCAAAGTGCCAAAACGAAACATGACAGCGCACAGACCGAGACGGCGGGCGCGCAGAAAGGCACCGCGCGCGCAGAAAGGCACCGCGCGCGCAGAAAGGCACCGTGCGCGCGCAAAAATGCACCGAGCGCGCGCAGAAAGACACCGCGCGCGCAAAAAGGCACCACGCGCGCGCAAAAGGGTGTCGCGCACGAAGTGGAGAATCAGTGCGCGATAACAGTTTTTATGCGCTCGGATTTTTGGCACTAACGTGACGCCATATGCAACACGTGCCAAAGTAGTTGGGAAAGGGCATGTTCACCACTGTGTTACATGGCCTTTCCTTTTAACAACACTCAGTAAACGTTTGGGAACTGAGGAGACACATTTTTTAAGCTTCTCAGGTGGAATTATTTCCCATTCTTGCTTGATGTACAGCTTAAGTTGTTCAACAGTCCGGGGGTCTCCGTTGTGGTATTTTAGGCATCATAATGCGCCACACATTTTCAATGGGAGACAGGTCTGGACTACAGGCAGGCCAGTCTAGTACCCGCACTCTTGTACTATGAAGCGAGGTTGATGTAACACGTGGCTTGGCATTGTCTTGCTGAAATAAGCAGGGGCGTCTATGGTAACGTTGCTTGGATGGCAACATATGTTGCTCCAAAACCTGTATGTAACTTTCAGCATTAATGGCGCCTTCACAGATGTGTAAGTTAACTATGTCTTGGGCACTAATACACCCCCATACAATCACAGATGCTGCCTTTTACACTTTCACCCCAGAACAATCCAGATGGTTCTTTTCCTTTTTGGTCTGGAGGACACGACGTCCACAGTTTCCAAAAACAATTTGAAATGTGGACTCGTCAGATCACAGAACACTTTTCCACTTTGTTTCAGTCCATCTTAGATGAGCTCAGGCCCAGCGAAGCTGACGGCGTTTCTGGGTGTTGTTGATAAACGGTTTTCGCCTTGCATAGGAGAGTTTTAACTTGCACTTACAGATGTAACGACCAACTGTTGTTACTGACAGTGGGTTTTCTGAAGTGTTCCTGAGCCCATGTGGTGATATCCTTTACACACCGATGTCACTTGTTGATGCAGTACAGCCTGAAGGATTGAAGGTCACGGGCTTAGCTGCTTACGTGCAGTGATTTCTCCAGATTCTCTGAACCCTTTGATGATATTACGGACCATACATGGTGAAATCCCTAAATTCCTCGCAATAGCTGGTTGAGAAAGAATTTTCTTAAAACTGTTCAACAATTTGCTCACGCATTTGTTGACAAAGTGGTGACTCTCGCCCCATCCTTGTTTGTGAATGACTGAGCATTTCATGGAATCTACTTTTATACCCAATCGTGGCACCCACCCTTTTCCAATTTGCCTGTTCAACATCTAATATGTTGTCTTTGTAGCATATTCAACTGAATATGGGTTGAAAATGATTTGCAAATCATTGTATTCCGTTTATATTTACATCTAACACAATTTTCCAACTCATATGGAAACAGGGTTTGTAGATCCACCGGTCGCCACATATGCCGTCCTCTCCAAGGTTTCTCATTGTATTCCATTGGGTTGAGTTTTTTCTTGCCCTGATGTGGGATCTGAGCCGATGATGTGGTTGTGACTTGTGCAGCCCTTTGAGACATTTGTGATTAAGGTCCTTGTAAATAAACTTTGATAGATTGATTGATTCATTAATTGATGGATGACCATGATCCATTTTTTAAAGGCCTACTGAAACCCACTACTACCGACCACGCAGTCTGATAGTTTATACATCAATGATGAAATCTTAACATTGCAACACATGCCAATACGGCCGGGTTAGCTTATTAAAGTGCAATTTTAAATTTTGCGCGAAATATCCTGCTAAAACGTCTCGGTATGATGACGCCGGCACGTGACGTCACAAATTGTAGAGGACATTTTGGGACAGCATGTTGGCCAGCTATTAAGTCATCTGTTTTCATCGCAAAATTCCACAGTATTCTGGACATCTGTGTTGGTGAATCTTTTGCAATTTGTTCAATGAACAATGGAGACAGCAAAGAAGAAAGCTGTAGGTGGGAAGCGGTGTATTGCGGCAGGTGTAGAATGCACCCCCTGACTGTTGTGCCGAATAACACAGCCGGTGTTTCATTGTTTACATTCCCGGAAGATGACAGTCAAGCTTTACCATTGGCCTGTGGAGAACTGGGACAACAGAGACTCTTACCAGGAGGACTTTGAGTTGGATACGCAGACGCTGTACCGTGAGTACGCATGCAGCTGCGGCTTCCAAACATTTGATCGCTTGCCCGTACGTGCGTGCCGCTATGTGCAAGTCACGTACGTAACTTTGGGGACTTTGGGGAAATATATGTGCTGTATGAACTTTGGGAGGCGAACGGTACTTTGGGCTGTGGGATTGAGTGTGTTGTGCAGGTGTTTGAGTTGTATTGGCGGGTTATATGGACAGGAGGGGGGAGGTGTTTGTTATGCGGGATTCATTTGTGGCATACTAAATATAAGCCTGGTTGTGTTGTGGCTAATAGAGTATATATATGTCTTGTGTTTATTTACTGTTTTAGTCATTCCCAGCTGAATATCAGGTCCCACCCGCCTCTCACAGCATCTTCCCTATCTGAATCGCTCCCACTGCCCTCTAGTCCTTCACTCTCACTTTCCTCGTCCACAACTCTTTCATCCTCGCTCAAAATAATGGGGAAATCGTCGCTTTCTCGGTCCGAATCTCTCTCGCTGCTGGTGGCCATGATTGTAAACAATGTGCAGATGTGAGGAGCTCCACAACCTGTGACGTCACGCGCATATCGTCTGCTACTTCCGGTACAGGCAAGGCTTTTTTTATCAGTGACCAAAAGTTGCGAACTTTATCGTCGATGTTTTCTACTAAATCCTTACAGCAAAAATATGGCAATATCGCGAAATGATCAAGTATGACACATAGAATGGACCTGCTATCCCTGTTTAAATAAGAAAATCGCATTTCAGTAGGCCTTTAAGAACAAATTGAAATGTGTCATTCTCTTGCTGGCTCAAGCCTTCAAATTAATTGTTTATAACCCCGCTGGAAAAGTGTAATTGTCAAATTCTCATTATGCTAAAGGTCAAACTGTGAGTCTTGCAGGATGAGCACCGGCTTCAAGAAAGTTTCATATTACGAAGGACAAAGTCATTTGGTGAAAATGCAGGTAAAAACGTCACAGCGTGCATTATCCAACTAAAGGAAATGCTTCCATATGTTCCGTGGACCCGAGCTGGCTGTTGACCAGCCGTGTGGAGAGGGGCTGGGAATGCATCACTGTCAGCCAGGGAGCAACAAGGTGACAGCTTCCAGCCATGAGCTGTCCTTATTAGTTAAAAATGAAGGGTGAATTGAGACTGCCACGAGTCTTCTTTTGGAATGCCACTGAGGATGATAACACTATACATCAATCATCCCACCAAACAAGCATTACAGTGACAGACATATGATAATAAGACAATGCAAACAAAGAAGGCGTCCCATCCCGTTTGGTAACCTCGCGCCGCGTCACCGCCCGTACATTTTGCTGCACTTCTGTCCCCGCGGCCAACCTTTTGTCACCAAACACCAGCCTGACACAAACAGGCCTATTTATCCCACACTGTTCCATTCCGCTTTTTCTGTTGCAGAGCCTGACAGATTTCTTTGAAGCCCAAAGTTCAGCCTGATTGTTTGATGTGTCACATGTGAGAAAGGGAGTGGGTGGACCTGAGTGATGTTGAGCTCCCAGCACTGTGCTGTGTGATTGAGACTAGAATAACAGCAGAGAAGAACATGTGCTCATTTTTGACTGATGCACTTTGTCTGGGCAACATTTTTTATTTTTATTTTTTTTGGCAAGTTGCAAAATGTAGAGACTAAAACACACCTCATATGTACTGAATTTTTTGGACCATAGGGCGCACAGGATAAAAAGGCACACTGCCGATGAGCGGGTCTATTTCGGTCTATGTTCATACAAAAGGCGCATTAAAGGGGTCATATTATGATTTTTTTTTCTAAATTTAAAACACTATCTTGCGGTCCACATAACATGTGATGGTGGTTCTTTGGTCAAACTGTTGCATGGATTATGTTTTACAGATCGTCTTCAAGCCGCTTTCTGACAGTCGCTTCAGGATGCGTCGTTTTGTGGGCGATCTTATTTACGTGGCTCACCTTCGACAGCGTCATCTTTGTTGGAGCGGTTAAAGGTGTAACGGTACACAAAAACTTTGATTCGGTACATATCTCGGTTTAGAGGTCACGGTTCGGTTCATTTTCGGTACAGTAAGAAAAAAATAAAATATACATTTTCTGGTTAATTATTTACCAAAATGTGTAAACAATGGCTTTATCCTTTTAACATAACAATAACATACATATACACAGAGGGTCGATTGCCAGGGTTAATGCAGTCAACATATAAAAAATAAATAAGATAAGGCTCAGAATTGGTTTCTTAACAAAACCTTTCTACATATAAAGTGCAACATGTCCACTTATAAAGTGCAACATTAAACTGCTTCAAGTTGTTGCTCAGATTAAATAAAATGACAACACTTTTCTTTTACATACAAAAAGTGCAACAAACAGTTTCAAGTCAACTCAGCCTCAGATACACCCCCCCCCCCCCCCCCCCCAGCCTTCAACCCTGGTGACTTTTACTCAATTGTCATGTTTTTTGCCAGAAAAATCAGTTTATCCACATTGTCTGCAGAAAGAGCAGACACCAGCTTGCAGTTAAAATGTCTCCAGCTGTGGAAAATACCCTTTGGCTGGGCACGGAGGTAGCAGGTATGGCGAGGTTGTCAAGACGTGGACTATGGAGTGGTTGTTTTCCCGAGATGCAAGTGAACTTGGACCGGACATGGCGTGAAGGTAATGACATCTTTTAGTTTAAACACTAACAGACTACAAAAAAGGAAGCAAACAAAAGGCGCGCACAATGGCGGAGAACAGACTTGACTAATGAAAACAAAAGACTAGCACAAAGGCAATTAACTATGAACAATAAACAAAAACTTATTTGGCATGGAACTATGAAACAAGCAGCGTGAACTAAGCATGAAACCGTAAACATGGCATGAAGCAGAGTGATGTTGCCAGAAAGACAGCCTGGCATCTGGAAGCTTAAATAATAGTGACATGATTAGTGACAGCAGGTGCGTGACTCAAAATGTGAAAATGTGAGACAGGTGCGTGACATGAGGATGTGAACCAGGTGAAACTCATGGCTTCTATGGTGACAAAGCAAGGGAGTGAAAACAGGAACTAAAAAGTGTCCAAAAAACAAGCAAAACATAACTAAACAAAACATGATCACAGACATGACAGGGCCCCCCCTTACGGACAGATCCCAGATGTCCAAGAAACCAAAAAAAACAACCAGGATCAAGAGTCATGGGAGGGCGGGAGGGGGACTTGGCGGTGGGTCGCCAGACCACGTGTCCCCGAATCCACCGGGGTAGAATCAGGTGGTGGCGACGCATAGACCGCCGCTGTACCTGACGAGGTGGGAGACCCGGGAAGGGCCATATCCATGGCCGACGAGGAGGTCGGCGTACCTGGCATGGCGGACGCCCATGGAATGGCCACATCCTTGGCCGACGAGGAGGTGGGGGCGTTGTCGTCGTCGTCGTGGCAGGCGGCGAAGCTTGGCGTGGCGGATCGTGGCATGGCGGGTCTTGGCCTGGTGGCGGGTCGTGGCATGGAGGGTCTTGGTCGAGGCATGGAGGGTCTTGGTCTTAGCATGGAGGGTCTTGGTCTTGGTCTTGGCATGGGTCTTGGCATGGGTCTTGGTCTTGGCATGGATCTTGGTCTTGGCATGGGTCTTGGTCTTGGCGTCATGGAGCTGCGACTGGCAGCACTTGGCATCGTGGAGCTGCGACTGGCGGCACTTGCCGTTGTGGAGCTGCGACTGGCTAACTTGGCAGTAAGAGGATATATTAGATCATTGTTCTTCCACCATAGAAGTGGGTCAAAATCTAGTTTTTAATGCAATATGGTCTTAAATCTGCTGCTATAAAAACACCAACGGCATTTGTTATTGCTTTAGCCCTGCTTGACTCGCCGAGGAGAGGCTGCTTGAATGCGGTGGGAGCTGTGTTTGTTCGTCTTTCTCTTTGTTGAAGCGATGTTATCCATTGTTGTATCGCACTGCCAAACCGAAATGTTCCCAAACGGGAGATCTTAACGAGGCAGGAGGGTCTTCTAGCTCCGGCTTTTGTATTTTGTAGTAGCCCGATCGCTGCTAGCATGCCGTGTATTGTGCCTCTGTGTGCATTGTTTACACAACGTGCGGTACGCTACTTAATATGTCTGTGTGGAAACTCGTTTGGTACACCTCCGAACCAAACCGAATCCCCCGTACCGAAACGGTGTACCAAACCGAATCCCCTGTACCGAAACGTTTCAATACAAATACACGTACCGTTACACCCTTAGTAGCGGTGTAGCGTACAAGGACAGGCGTAGAAGAAGTGTCAAAACATGGAGCTAACTGTTTTATTTTGGGGCATTTTAGTAGTCGTTGCATATATTCTGCTCCTAGGGTAGAACATAGCAAGTGTCATCAGTAATTTTGGGGGACTAAGTGACACATCAGCAAAACTTGCAAGACTCAAAAGCATAAACTCTGCAAGTGTTTTACTTTTTCTTTTACCGTGTATGTGACCTTCAAATGTATAATTTGCAGTTATAGCCTATGATGTACAAACCCCAAAACCAGTGAAGTTGGCACATTGTGTAAATTGTAAATAAAAACAGAATACAATGATTTGCAAATCATTTTCAACTTATATTCAATTGAAAAGACTGCAAAGACAAGATACTTAATGTTTGAACTGGAAAACGTTGTTATTTTTTGCAAATATTAACTCATTTGGAATTTGATGCCTGCAACAGGTTTCAAAAAAGACTGACAAAGTTGAGGAATGCTCATCAAACACTTATTTGGAAAATCCCACAGGTGAACAGGCTATTTGGGAACAGGTGGGTGCCATGATTGGGTATAAAAGCAGCTCCCATGAAATGCTCAGTAATTCACAAACAAGGATGGGGCGAGGGTCACCACTTTGTGAACAAATACGTGAGCAAATTGTCGAACAGTTTAAGAACAACATTTGTCATTGAGCTATTGCAAGGAATTTAGTGATGTCACCGTCTAAGGTATGTAATATCATCAACAGGTTCAGAGAATCTGGAGAAATCACTGCACGTAACATTGAATGCCCATGACCCTGGATCCCTCAGGCGGTACTGCATCAAAAAGCGACATCAGTGTGTAAAGAATATCACCACATGGGCCCAGGTACACTTCTGAAAACCACTGTCAGTAACTACAGTTTGTTGCTACATCTGTAAGTGCAAGTTAAAACTCTACTATACAAAGCCAAAGCCATTTATCATCAACACTCAGAAACGCAGCGGGCTTCGCTGGACCCGAGCTCATTTAAGATGGACTGTTGCAAAGTGTCAACGTGTTCTATAGTCTGACGAGTCCACATTTCAATTTGTTTTTGGAGACTGTAGATGTTATGTCCTCCAGAACAAAGAGGCAAAGAACCATGTGGATTGCCATAGGCAAAAAGTTTAAAAGCCAGCTTATGTGATGTACTAGTGCCCAAGGCATGAGTAACTTACACATCTGTGAAGGTACCGTTAATGCTGAAAAGTACATACAGGTTTTGGAGCAACATATGTTGCCATCCAAACAACGTTATCATCATGGACGCCCCTGCTTATTTCAGCAAGACAATGCCAAGCCACGTGTTACAACAGCGTGGCTTCATAGTAAGAGAGTGTGGGTACTAGACTGCGAAGTGAAGTGAAGTGAATTGTATTTATATAGCGCTTTTCTCTAGTGACTCAAAGTGCTTTACATAGTGAAAACCCAATATCTAAGTTACATTTAAACCAGTGTGGGTGGCACTGGGAGCAGGTGGGTAAAGTGTCTTGCCCAAGGACACAACGGCAGTGACTAGGATGGCGGAAGCAGTCTGGACTACAGGCATGCCTGTAGTCCAGACCTGTCTCCCATTGAAAATTTGTGGCTCATTTTGAAGCGTAAAATACCACAATGAAGACCCTGGACTGTTGAACAACTTAAGCTGTACATCAAGCAAGAATAGGAACAAATTCCACCTGAAAGGCTTCAATAATTGGTCTCCTCAGTTCCCGAATGTTTACTGAGTGTTGTTAAAAGGAAAGGCCATGTAACACAGTGGTACAAATGCCCCTTTGACAACTTTTTTAAAAATGTGTTGCTGCCATTAAATTCTAAGTTAATGATTATTTGCAAAAAAAATAAGTTTTTCAGTTCAAACATTAAATATCTTGTCTTTGCAGTCTATTCAATTGAATATAAGTTGAAAAATGTTCGAAAATCATTGTATTCTGTTTTTATTTACGAATTACACAACGTGCCAACGTCACAGATTTTGGGTTTTGTACTTTAATAATCATAGACTATTAATATTTAGTATGCAGAAATAATGGGACAATGTACATACTCATTTCATGAAGTGTATGTGTATGCGAGCGATGTGTGATAACTTAAAGGGGAACTGCACTTTTTTGGAATGTTGCCTATCATTCACAATTCTTATATAAGATAGTTTTTTTATGCATTCCGCCTATTCTGCCAATAAAGCGCCTACAAAACATCCAAACACGTCCATCAAGGTTTTATACTCACGCTGTAAGTATATATTTAATGTAATAATAACGCATGTTGATCATATTAAACACATCACAACATTCACTTTTTCCTTCAACTACAAGCCGGGTTACTCCTCATGCAGAAATTCATGAGAGCAAACAAACATAATAAACCAAACACTTACTGTACAATGTCTGCTCTCACTGGGACGTTGACTGTTAGGAAGTTGATATACTCCAATTCAGATTCAGGTCTAAGTTGGTTGTCAAAGTTGACCAACTTCTCAGTTTATGTCCACTTCAATTTGACAGGCATGATTTATAATCTGGAATAAACATTCACGGGAAGAGAGGCGAGAAAGCAGCTCACCAGCTCATGAAGTCAATATGGCAGCATAAGGAAGTCACCTCTCTCTAATCAATGCGCCGCTAAAAGTAGGTCCTTATTGTTAGCGCTTATAATAACAATATTGCTAATACTTAGTTAATATTCAGCTCACAAAATGTAATTTGAGTATTGTTTGCACTTTTTGGATTGTTATTTATTGTAAGCAGATTTTTTTTTCCATTTTATTAACAGGCATTGAATGAAATAAATATGTCTCTCATAAGGATTGTAAATTATAGACACAATTCCCAAAATAAAAAGCATTTCCCCAGTAACATTAAAAACAATACATTCCTTCTTATGTCAAAAACTATCTACAGTAAATGGACAGTTTGAGTTTGAAACAAATTTGCATTATATTTTTCTGGTGGCTTGTCAGAAAGCCCATGGACACCATCAGTGGGCTTAACCGACATTTACATTTAAATTATAATATTTGTTTCATGAATATATATTCATTTATTCCCTATAGTCTATTTTCATTTGCACTGCTTCCTGTCTTGTTTTGTCCCATCCGATGTCTGCCGTTATGTGTTGACATGCCAATGTAACCTGGCAAAAGGCCTTCGGAATAAGGTTTGCTGGCCTAATGTCACTTAAGCTATATTAGCAGCGGAGCTGTTTTTTTGTGGAGCAAATTGGATTTCAGGGTCTGCATGCAGGCATACAATAACCTCTGACTAGTTGTTAGAGGAAAAAAACAAAAATGCAATGGCTGACAGACAGACTTTTTGTGGTTCTTCAAAAACATTATGCCGGGATACGACGCTGCTGACAAAAGAGGAGGAATTTAATTGACGTTATGCATTTTTTTTAAATTGATTTTTAAGTTGGACTTTTCCAGATATCTTGGACATTGTAAGTAGGGCTTGGCAAATTAAGGCCCGGGGGCCGCATGTGGCCCGTTAAGCTTTTCTGTCATGTCTTGGTGATCATGTTTAGTTTGTCTATGTTCTGTTTGGTTTTTGCACTCTGTCAGTTCCTGTTTTTTTACTCTGTTTTGTTTCCATGACACTCAATCAGTTCACCTGTCCTCACGACTCACGCACCTGATTCATTTGAACTCACGCACCTGTTTTCAATCACCACATGACTATTCAAGCCTGTCATTTTCTGTTGGTCGGCCTGGCGACATCACATTCATGCTCTGCACTCTTGACACGCTGCTTACTCTGTCCAGGTCATAGTTCATGCTGCTCTTTTCTTGCCACATAATTTTTTTGTTTATTCAAGCCACTGTTTTGTACCTCCGCTGTGAGCGCCTTTTGTTTGTTCCTTTTTTTCCATAGTTCTGCCTTTGTGCTAGTTTTGTTTTTTTAGCCAAGTTTGTTCCCCGCCTTGTGCGCACCTTTTGTTTATACTTTTTATAGTCTATTATCAAATCATGTATTTAACTTCACGCCATGTCCGGTCCAATTCTTATGCATCTCGGGAAAACAAACCACTTCATAGTCCACATCCTGACACTTTTCAATCTGGCCCGCTGGACATTCACAAATATTTTTTTTTAGATCTTTAAGATGGAAACTCTAGCTGCCGTTATGATGTGCAGTGATGTTTTCAAATTACCGTAAGTCTTGAACTATACAAAGTATTTCAATGGTTGCATTATATACTAGTTACTATGGTAACAGCAGCTCAGACGAGGGGCCAAGCAGTGTGGAACAGACGCGGAAGGAGATTTTTACAACAAAGTTCTAAAGCTAAGTGATATATCAGTGTGGAGGGGGGCGTGGCCTGCGGGCCTGCCGCGGAACAGGGTGTGCCAGGATCGGCCTCGAAGACAGCGACAGGTGCGTAAATGGCCCAGGTGGGACTTGTTATCTAATTGTCACGGCGGGATTGCAGCCTACTGCGGGGTCGTTCTCCCAGACAGACTATTCCGGACAAGTCGTGCAGGTAAAAACATGATTTAATTAACCAAAACTCAAAGAGGTAAAAACAAAAGGGAACACAAGGCGAAAGCACAACGCGCTGATCGCACTTGGAGCTAAAGCACAAAACTTAGTGCAGGAAACAGAAGCTAACACTTAGCATGGACTGTGGACAAGCAATACTCTGAGAACTGTGGCATGAAACTAACAAGACTTATTTGGCAAGGCATGAGGCAAACACTTAGCATAAACTTGAAATCAGACATGAAGCAAACAATGACGCCAGCCCGACTGACTGGCAAAGGCAGGCTCAAATAGTGCCTCTGATTAGACACAGGTGAGAGTCCTGAACAATAGAAACAGGTGAAAACAATAAGCAGCCATGGCAACCAAACCAAACTCAGAGGTGTCACAAACAGGAACTAAAATAGTCCAAAACTAACAGAAAATAACAATAACATGATCTAGACCACGGATCATGACACTAATCATCTGTCACCTATATTAGCAGCAGCCGGAATGAGACAAGGAGTTGGAGTTGGAGGTGCTGCTGAGCGGAAGCAGGAGAGAAAAGACAGTTTGCTGGAAAGCAAAAGCATCCGGACATTTATGAAAATAAAACAGTGTTATACCCTGAATTCCGGGCTCTCCTGGCATTGTGTGGTGGTCCAAAGAACCCACTAGAGGGCAACCTCTACATTTGGCACCTAACAAACCGGACCACCAGAGGAGAGGGAAGGCCCACCTGGGCCATCTACACACCTGTCGCTGTCTTCGAGGCCGGTCCTGGCACACCCCGTTCAACGCCAGGCTCGCAGGCCATGCCCCCCTCCACAATCAGATATATCAGATCTGAGGTGGAGTTTTTTTTACCCTTTGCGTTCATATTTCGCAGTTTGTTGCATTTTTTGTTGCGTTTTGCTTGATCGTAAAATATGTCGATCGAGAGGGGTGTGACGTTCATATGTTGTCAATATTCAGTGTTTTATCATTCATAGTTAATATTAATATTAATATGAATTAATATTAAGTTAATTCTTTATTTTCATGTACATTCTGGGTGTCTCATTCAGTAAAATAAAATAAAATTCCATTCTGTTTTTTAAGGCGGTCTGTCATAACGTTTTTTAGCTTGCAATCAGACAATACTGTGAGGTTTTGTATTAGTGCTCCTAAAAATAGGACCCAAACGCACATAGTGTACAACAAATGTTCACAGCTTACACACACAAACACACATATATATATATATATATATATATATATATATATATATATATATATATATATATATATATACATACATATATATATATATATATATATATATATACATATATATATATATATATATATATATATATATATATATATACATACATATATATATATATATATATATATATATATACATATATATATATATATATATATATATATATATATATATATATATATATATATATATATATATATATATATATATATATATATATATATACATATGTGTCTATATGTATGTATATGTTTACGTATCCATAGATAGATAGCTAGATATACCGGCCCCCAGACACATTTTTTTCTCAAAATTTGGCCCCGCGAGTAAAAATAATTGCCCGGGCCTGCTGTAAGGAGAGCTTGGCCCACTATGAAGAGTTGGTTTTGAGGTTAGAGTGTCCGCCCTGATATCGGTAGGTTGTGGGTTCAAACCCCGGCCGAGTCATACCAAAGACTATAAAAATGGGACCCATTACCTCCCTGCTTGGCACTCAGCATCAAGGGTTGGAATTGGGGGTTAAATCACCAAAAATGATTCCCAGGCGCGGCCACCGCTGCTGCTCACTGCTCCCCACACCTCCCAGGGGGTGAACATGGGGTTGGGTCAAATGCAGAGGACACATTTCAACACACTTAGTGTGTGTGTGTGACAATCATTGGTACTTTAACTTTAACTTTAACTTAATCTTGGACTTGATATCATTACAGTGGATGTCAGGTGTAGATCCACCCATGGCATTTGTTTAAATTACATTTGTTAGCGGTGACGCTGGTGAGCTATTGTATCCTCCTACGGTGTGTAGATAAACATGTTTTGCTATTCCTCGTCCTGCAGGGATGATACTTGTAAGGATTGTACTTTATTTGCCATCATGAAACAAGGATTAGTGATTCAGAAGTAGCTAAAACACTGCCAAATGCGGATGGATGATGGCCGCTAGCTAGCTAGCCATGTCTTAAAGCACCTCTTCCTGAGGGCGTTTCAGTGTTATAACTTCACCTTTATCTTTAGTTTTTAAGCCAAAATGCGTCCGTTCTGCCTTTTCTGTCCACACACTGTGCCGAACATGCTCCTCTGCTCGTAAAACCAGCAATGTCCATACTTGCCAAAGAACCCGAATTTTCCTCTCCCGAAAATCTCCCGGGACAACCATTCTCCCGAATTTCTCCCCCTCCGGGTCCGTGCGGACCAGAGTGAGGACAGCCTGTCGTCACGTCCCCTTTACCTTCATATAAACAGCGTGCTGGCCCAGTCACGTTATAACATCTACGACTTTTGGCGAGTGCACAACTGCACACACAACAAGAAGGAGACGAAGAACGAAGAAGAGACGAGTGACAGGAAATAGAACGAGAATGGACAATTCAACCTTAAACTCACTCCTTTCCTGCAAATGAAATTTCACAGATGCTGCCTGTAATAGAGTGATCTACGTTGTTTGTTGCCATCTCCTGGTGAATGTTGGGTATAGTGTTCTGTGGTTACTTTTTGGTTGGCCAACGGTTTACGTTGTATTGCGCACCCTGACGGCAAGTGTGGGAGTCGGCTCTGAAGTATGAAGTAAAGAGACGTAACTTCATCACCTCGCCTGGTTATTGACTCCAACCCAGAATACTACACTACCCATACCTATGCTCCTTCAAAGGCTGTGCTACTGGCTGCAAAGCATTGCACTTTCAAATACAACAATGAGTAGAGGAGTGTTATGTGTGTATAAGTGTAAATAAATGAACACTGAAATTCAAGTATTTATTTTATTTATATATATATATATATATATATATATATATATATATATATAAATATATATATATATATATATATATATATATATATATATATATATATATATATATATATATATAATAAAATACATATATATATATATATATATATATATGTGTATATATATATATATATATATATATATATATATATATATATATATATATAGCTAGAATTCACTGAAAGTCAAGTATTTATTTTATGTATATATATATATATATATATATATATATATATATATATATATATATATATATATATATATACATATAAGAAATACTTGAATTTCAGTGAATTCTAGCTAGAATTCACTGAAAGTCAAGTATTTATTTTATGTATATAAATATATATATATATATATATATATATATATATATATATATATATATATATATATATATATATATATGTATAAAAGGGACACGCGGTAGGAAATGGATGGATGGATATATATATATATATATATATATATATATATATATATATATATATATATATATATATATATATATATATATATATATATATATATATATATAAGAAATACTTGAATTTCAGTGAATTCTAGCTATAAATATACTCCTCCCCCCTTAACCATGCCCCTTCCACCCTGACCCCTCCCACCTCATTGTCATTCATCGTGATTAAATGTTTTATTCGTATGATCAGCCCCAGTTTCAATTCTTAAAGTACCAGTAGAGTGGGAAAACAAGTTGCCTCTACATTGAAGCTATTATCATACATATATATGATTTATGACACCAAAAGACTTTCAGAGTTTGCAAATAAATAGATATAATCAAGATCGTATCAATCTCAGAGAGATTCCCGAGCCATTTTGAGAGATGACGAGGAACCACCGATCCCTTCCCCATCAACAACGATTCTAATCAAGCAGACTTTGTGAGAGCCAACAACGGTTACTTTTGGAAAAATGATGACCTTATATTTTTGAGCCTGATCACCGAGTGATGAATGCAGTTGCATTGTGACACTATAGCATTAGCAGCATTGCTAGGTGCTAAACATACAAACTAACCATAATAAAGCAAACACTTCCGTGGCGAAGCTCACATAATTCCGTTTAGATGAAGAATCAATCACAATCCTCACAAAGGGTTAAAAAATGTTCCTTTAGGAAAACGTCTTTTGGGGTCTATTTCTACATCTCGGGGATGTGAAAGTTGACCAACCTCTTGGTCCATGGCCACATTTGTCCACTACAAGGTGAGAGATGCATGAATTATAATCTACAATGTACTTTTAGCAAGTTTGAGACGAAACAAAAGCAGCCGCCGGCTCGGTTTGTCAACAATAGCACCGTAAGCTAGCATGAGCTCCCTGCTATCAATGCACCGGTAAAATAGTCCGTCTGCGTCAGCGCTTATAATAACAATATTACTCCTATTTGTTTAATTTTAAGGTCACAACATGTAAATGGGGTATTGTTGGCAGTTTCTGTATGATTTTAGAGAGAATCTTGATCTGTTGACTCAATTGTTAGCTATTTATTTATGATTTGCATAAAAAAAGCCAAGCATATGTGTTCTTGTCTTACATACGGATTGGGAATGACAATCAATCAATTAATCAATCAATGTTTATTTATATAGCCCTAAATCACAAAAGTCTCAAAGGGCTGTACAAGCCACAACGACATCCTCGGTACAGAGCCCACATAAGGGACGTCGATGTGAATGACTATGAGAAACCGCATATGTGGGTAACCCCCCCTCTCTAGGGGAGACAGAAAGCAATGGATGTCGAGTGACAAAATATTGTGAAAGAACAGTCCTTAGTGGATCTAACAAAGTCGTGAGAGTCCAGTCCATAGTGGGGCCAGCAGGAGACCATCCCGAGCGGAGACGGGTCAGCAGCGCAGAGATGTCCCCAACCGATGCACAGGCATCGGGTCCCAACTCTGGACAGCCAGCACTTCATCCATGGTCACCGGAACCGGAATAACCCGGCGAAGAGGCAGAGGAGAAAAGAAAAGAAACAGCAGATCAACTGGTCTAAAAAGGGGGGTCTATTTAAAGGCTAGAGTATACAAATGAGTTTTAAGATGGGACTTAAATGCTTCTACTGAGGTAGCATCTCTAACTGTTACCGGGAGGGCATTCCATAGTACTGGAGCCCGAATGGAAAACGCTCTATAGCCCGCAGACTTTTTATGGGCTCTGGGAATCACTAATAAGCCGGAGTTCTTTGAACGCAGGTTTCTTGCCGGGACATATGGTAAAATACAATCGGCAAGATAGGCTGGAGCTAGACCGTGTAGTATTTTATACGTAAGTAGTAAAACCTTAAAGTCACATCTTAAGTGCACAGGAAGCCAGTGCAGGTGAGCCAGTATAGGCATAATATGATCAAACTTTCTTGTTCTTGTCAAAAGTCTAGCAGCCGCATTTTGTACCAACTGTAATCTTTTAATGCTAGACATAGGGAGACCCGAAAATAATACGTTACAGTAATCGAGACGAGACGTAACGAACGCATGAATAATAATCTCAGCGTCGCTAGTGAGAGGCTGTTTTAGTAACACTCTTAATGTGTGGCTCAAAGGAGAGAGTTGGGTCGAAGATAATACCCAGATTCTTTACCGAGTCGCTTTGTGTAATTGTTTGGTTGTCAAATGTTAAGGTGGTATTATTAAATAAATGTCGGTGTTGAGCAGGACCGATAATCAGCATTTCCGTTTTCTTAGAGTTGAGTTGCAAAAAGTTAGCGGACATTCATTGTTTAATTTCATTAAGACACGCCTCCAGCTGACTACAATCCGGCGTGTTGGTCAGCTTTAGGGGCATGTAGAGTTGGGTGTCATCAGCATAACAGTGAAAGCTAACACCGTATTTGCGTATGATGTCACTTAGCGGCAGCATGTAAACACCACATATCTTTCCAATTTATGCCGTATTTCCAGTATGACTGATCTGATAACGCGGTCAAGAGTGCAGAAGCGTTACTGCCGCGATGTCGCTCTCCGAAAATAGCGGAAGATATTCGAATCAGACTATACAAAATGGCTGACTGAATTTGTGGCATTTTGTGATGTTTAAATGTTGTTTTCACGTTCTTTGCATATTGTAAATACAATTGGATATGGTTTAATGCAGGGGTGTCAAACTGGTTTTCATTGAGGGCCACATGGCAGTTATGACATTATTAATTATATCAATTGTTTTAAGTAAACTGTTGATTTTACAGTAAAAACTTGTTACTGTAAAATATATATTTTTTTCCATTTTTTACAACATTTTACGGTAAATGGAAAAATAGTACCAGTGTTTTTTTTGTTTTTTTGGGGGGGAGAGGGGGGGGGGGGGGGGGGGGGGGTTACAGAAAAAGCTGGCAGCTTAGTTGCCAGAATTTTACGATAAAATTGACATTGGTTTTTACAGATTGATTGTACAGATATGGTGTTGTTTCTGCTGGGCAAGTATGCCTGACGCGCCTCCTACAGCGCCCTGAGTCAGCTGCAGGGTCATCAGCCGGGGACCACCGCTCATTCGAGTTTCGCTCTCTTTAACCCCGGAACGCCTCCTGGTGGCGGAGCGGTGGCAGGGATGTCTCCCTGCCACCCCCTGCAGCTGACCCATCTTATTGCCTCGACCCCCAGTACTTATCCCTCCTCCTCAGCCACAACCAGAAGCTTCCCTTTTCTGCTTCCTCAGCAAGGGCCTTAGCTTCCCTTTGGAGCTTAGCCCCAGTCTTTCCCACATCTCGGAGCAGCCTTATAGTTGATGTGCCGACGAAGCCCCGACAGCCTACTTCCACAGGGTAGATGGTAGTGGACCAGCCTGCCTCTCTGCACTCAGCAGCCAGATCTGCATACTTGGCTGCTTTGCGCTCATAGGCAGCCTGGATTCCCTCCTCCCAGGGGATGGTGAGCTCGATCAGTATGGCAGACTTGGTAACAGCAGACCATAGCACGATGTCTGGGCGGAGTGAAGTGGTGGTGATTTCACGGGGGAACTGGAGCTGTTTGCCGATGTCAGCCCTCATACTCCAGACCCTTGCCAGAGAGAGGAAACTGCGGGGGCCTCGTTGGCTGGTGTGTCCTTTGCCTTCCCCTGGCCTCACAAACATGACAGGAAGTTGCTTGGCTATGGGCTGTCTGTTGGCCTCTTGTCTACTGCTCTCCAGGACTTCGGCCAGTTTCCTCAGGACTTGATCATGCCGCCATCTGTAGCGACCCTGTGTCAGCGCGATCTTGCAGCCTGATAGCAAGTGCTGCAGGCTGGCGTTGGGAGCACCACACATGGGACAGCTCTCCTCCTGGCCGAACCACTGATGGAGGTTTATAGGGCATGGTAAGGTGTCATAAGTTGCCTTGAGTAGGAAGCTGAGTCTGGCTTGTGGCATCTTCCATAGGTCGGCCCAGCTGATGGGTCTGCTGATGGTACCTTTCCAAGTGGTCCATCTTCCTTGGCGACCTTGAGACACGGCCTTGATGGTATATTGCTCCTGGTTTGCCCTTGAGACCTCCTCCACAACCATGGCTCTGTGTTCCCTCTTTGTGGCCTTGGACCAGAGGCGTGGAGAATCACCCCAGCCAAGCCCCGCTCTCCCTACTTGCACCCTGCCAACTATCTCTTGGTGTTGGAGCCTGCCAATGGCCTTGGCGACCTCTGGCCCTGCTTGCCACTTCCGGCCTGTTCGGGTGGGTACACGTGCGTTCCTCACTGTAGGATCTGAGGATTCTTCAAGCTCAAGAACCAGTCTGGCCTTCTCTTGCTTATAGCCCAGGGTAATGGACTGGATCGGCAGATGCAGCGAAGTTGCCCCAAATAAGCCAGTGTCGGAGAAGCAACGCGGTAGACCCAGCCACTTTCTGATGTAGGAGTTGGCTAGTCCGTCCAACCCGTTGACTGTTGAGGATGGAATCTCGCACATCTTCAGTGGCCACATAACCCTTTGGTACAGTGTGAAGTTGTAACACCACAACTTGTACTTTCCGGGGAGCTGGCTCTTGTTGATACTCGCTAGGCCTTCTGAGAGTTGTTTCCGTGCTGCCTTGCCTGCGTGCTTGTCCGACAGGTCCGCATTGTACTGCCTCCCCAGGCTTTGGATGGACTGGTCGACCGGGTAGAGGGATTTGCTCACCTCCTGCAACAAAGATGGTTTTGTCGCTCCTGGTGCCTTTGCGCAAGGAGAGGCTTCGTGACTTGGAGGGTTTTTTATTTCATCCGTGCCCATGTCACTAGCTCATCCAGCCTCTTCAGACACCTTCTCGTGCATGGGGCTGTTTGCAGCACCACAGTGACATCGTCCATGTAGCTTCGGAGTGGTGGAAGCCTCTGCCCTGTCTGCAGCCTCATTCCTCCTACAGTCTGGCGGGCTCCTCGGAGGATGATTTCAAAAGCTGCGACAAAGAGGACTGGGGAGATGGAACACCCCATGGCAATGCCTACTTCCAGACGCTGCCATCCTGTTGTAAAATCCTGGAGGCTGAAACACATCTGGAAGTCCCTGAAGTAGCTGGTTACCAGGTTGATGATGGATACGGGGACGTGGAAGAACTCCAATGCAAACTGGATGAGTTTGTGCGGGACAGAACCATAAGCGTTGGCAAGGTCAAGCCACACCACGTGGAGGTCGCTCTTCTCCTGCTTGGCCCTCTGGATCTGTGCCCAAATCATTGAAGAATGCTCCACGCATCCTGAAAAACGTGGTACTCCTGCTTTCTGGCAGCTGGTGTCAATATAGCCGTTCTCCGTGAGGTAAGAGGTTAATCTCTTGGCCATGACTGCAAAGAAGATCTTTCCCTCGACATTCAACAGTGCAATGCTCCTGAATTGACTGATGTTATGGGACTCCTGTTCCTTCGGAATAAAAACCGCCACAGCTCTTTGCCACTCTGACGGAATGAGTAGATTCTTCCATGCTGTGCTCATTAGCTTCCACAAGCATTTCAGCACTTGGGGGCAGTTCTTGTATAGCTTGTAGGGGATTCCGTTAGGCCCAGGAGCTGATGCTGACCTCGCTTTCTTGACGACTGCTCTTACCTCGCTCAGTCGAGGAGGGCAGCTGTCAAACTGCGTGGTTGGAGGAGGTGGAAGAGGGACGTATCCTGGTGAACCTAACGGATCGTTCCTCTTTGAGTCGCTGTATTGGCCCCTGATGTACTGCTCAAGCTCCTCCTTGGTGGCTTCCAGTTTCCCGCTTCTTTTCTCCTCCAGAAGCTGACGGGCGTGCTTGAAGGATGCCTCATGAAGCTAGCTCTTTCTTTCTCCTTTCTTTTCCTGCGTCTGCGAATATGTTCTGCTCTTCGCATGCTGCCCAGCTTCTGTCTCACCTCGTCCCATAACACCTTCAGGCCTTCTTTCTCCTCTGCCGATGCTTTCCTCCATCTCTTGCGGAGCTGGCGCCGATCTTGCACCAGGGCGTCAATCTCGGCCTCCCTCCTGCCCTTTCTTGGGGGTAGATTGTGCTGCTTCTTGGTGAGGCTACCGAATCTAGCTTTGCACTCCTCGTACAGGATGTCCCCAAGAAGGTTGAGTTTCTTGTCCACTTTACCACGTAGCGAGTGCTCCAGCACTAGACTGAGGTCTGAATCCAGTTTCTGCCATGTCTTCACATCACTTGCTCTAGGCCACTTGATGGTGCACTTTCTTCCTGGTTCCCTCTTTTCTGTTTGCTGGGTGATTGGGGGGCTGGCAGGTCTATCTTCGGCATGCTCACATGCCAGGGGGGTACTGCTACGCTCAGGGGGTTCTTCCTCTACCAACCGCATATCAACAATGTTAGGACCCTCGGCTCTATGGTTCTCTCCCCGGCTGGGGGTCCTGCTTGTCTTATCTGCCGGAGCAGTGCAAGGATGTTGTATGCCTTTCTTCTCACTCTCCTTTCTCTTCTTCCCCTGATGGATCCGTAAGCCCCTGTATGTGGTCACTTTCCCCCATCCACACCTGCACAATCGGAAGGTCTTCATCTCGTTGTCGATGTCCGTTCCAGTCGTTTCCGAGTAGTCAGTCCTGTTAGGCCCATCTTCCACCCCGCCTCTCGGAGGGCCTTCGGGTTGTTTTTCCTTATTCGTTTTCGTAGTTAGAGGTTGTAGATGGAAAAACAGTACAGGTTTCTTTTTTTATTCTGGCAAATTAGCTGCCAGTTTTTGTACCGTAAAAAACAAATGTGTTGTTTTTCCATTGACAGTAACACGTCATTAAAAACACAATTATACAGTAAAAATACGGCAGCTCAGTCAACAGAATTTTAAACGCAAAAAATTGTAGTGTTTTTCAATTCACAGTAATATGCTGTAAAGAACACCGTAAAGTGTATTGTAATTTTCATGAATTTGATGGGTAGTTTGTTGTAAAATCATAAGTTAAGCAGTTATTTCAGTATTTATTTTTATTTAGACAAAAAATTTATGATAAGATACTGTAACAATTGTTGCAATATGTCATGATCCATGGCCCGGATCATGTTTTGTTATGTTCTGTTTGTTTAGACTCCCTGAGTTCCTGTTTGTGCACCTCTGGGTTTGTTTTAGTTTACATGGGGATTAATTGGGTCCACCTGCCTCTGGTTAGTGGTCGGCACGCTCAGCTGCTGTCAACCACTAATCAGAGAGCTTTTTATTCACCTTGCTTCCACGCTCAGTCTGGCTTACTTGTTTGCTGTATGCAACAGTCACATAGGTTCATGTCCTGTTTCGAGTTTATGCTAAGTGCTTGTTACATGCACTTGTTGCGTAAGTTTTGTTTGTTCATGCCACAGTTACGTGAGTTTTGCCTTGTCCATCAAGATTCAAGATTCGAGATGCTTTATTGTTGTCCATTCTTTAACATGTACAAGACACATAAGAACTGACATTTCATTTTCGGCACAGTCCCACTAAGAGCAGACATACGTTACAAGGGGACAAGACGGGACCGCCAACGGATCAGCCACTTACGGCGCTCCTTAAAAAGTATATGCTAAGTCTATGCTAAGTATTTGCTTTAGCGTGGAGTGCGATCAGGCACGTTGTTCTGTCGGCTCGTTTTCTGTTCTTTGTAATACTTTTATTCTGAGAAACAAATCATATTTTTTACCTGCACGCCTTGTCCGGAGTAGTCCGTCTGCATTCCTGGGAGAACGACCCCCGTCGTGACACAATAATGGATACCATTCAAGTTTAAAAGGCATGGAATTTCAAGCAGTACATATATTTTTTTCTGTCAAAATGAAAACAAAAACAATTACATTTAGTGAGAAATTATTAAGTACTTTACTGACACATATTTCCAGGTGTTTGCGGGCCAGATAAAAGGATGTCACGGGCCAGATCTGTCCCCCGGGCCTTGAGTTTGACACATCTGGTTTAATGGATACAATGACACAAAAATGGTCATATAAAGTCAACTCTATTGGTCATCATCGGCGGTCACTCGAACAAGTATGACGATCCTTCTGGTAGGGGTGTATCCCTTTATGGAGGATGCCTGTGCGTGACTTAGTTTAACGTGGGGAGACTGGTGCACAGACAGTCAACACACGATCCGTGACAGAATCAGGTCAGGGTGCAGTGGCATGGAGTCCAAGACGACTGGGGACCCTTTTCTGCTGCAGCCTTCTTCCGCCATCGCAGTCGTTGTAGAAGTTCTTGAATCTACCGTCTTCCGCCTGCTCCGCCGTTGAGCTCTTCACTGTATCCCTGGCTAAGGGCAGTCAGGTACTAAGCCTTTGCCAAGGGCCACCTGGGGTAACAGTAGTAAAGGGGTTAACCTCCTAGTGCCCCAAGACCCCATAGAGGAGCCTCCACTGCCGGATGCACTTTAACGTCATGCCCAGGACACACACGTATATACACACACACACACACACATGTATATACATATATACGTGTTTCTATATAAATATATATATATATATATATATATATATATATATATATATATATATATATATATATATATATATATATATATATAATGATGAAACAATGATTTGCAAATCATATTCAACCCATATTCAGTTGAATATGCTACAAAGACAACATATTTGATGTTCAAACTGATAAACATTTTTTTTTTGCAAATAATCATTAACTTTAGAATTTGATGCCAGCAACACGTGACAAAGAAGTTGGGAAAGGTGGCAATAAATACTGATAAAGTTGAGGAATGCTCATCAAAAACTTATTTGGAACATCCCACAGGTGTGCAGGCTAATTGGGAACAGGTGGATGCCATGATTGGGTATAAAAGTAGATTCCATGAAATGCTCAGTCATTCACAAACAAGGATGGGGCGAGGGTCACCACTTTGTTAACAAATGTGTGAGCAAATTGTTGAACAGTTTAAGAAAAACCTTTCTCAACCAGCTATTGCAAGGAATTTAGGGATTTCACCATGTACGGTCCGTAATATCATCAAAAGGTTCAGAGAGTCTGGAGAAATCACTGCACGTAAGCAGCTAAGCCCGTGACCTTCGATCCCTCAGGCTGTACTGCATCAACAAGCGACATCAGTGTGTAAAGGATATCACCCCATGGGCTCAGGAACACTTCAGAAACCCACTGTCAGTAACTACAGTTGGTCGCTACATCTGTAAGTGCAAGTTAAAACTCTCCTATGCAAGGCGAAAACCGCTTATCAACAACACCCAGAAATGCTGTCAGCTTTGCTAGCCCTGGGCTCATCTAAGATGGACTGATACAAAGTGGAAACGTGTTCTGTGGTCTGATGAGTCCACATTTCAAATTGTTTTTGGAAACTGTGGACCAAAGAGGAAAATAACCATGCAGATTGCAGAGGTGTGGACTCGAGTCACATGACTTGGACTCGAGTCAGACTCGAGTCATGAATTTGATGACTTTAGACTCGACTTGACAAAATGTAAAAAGACTTGCAACTCGACTTAGACTTTAACATCAATGACTTGTGACTTCACTTGGACTTGAGCCTTTTGAATTGACATGACTTGACACGACTTGCTACTTTCCCCAAAACCCAAAGATGAAAAAGTTATTCGGGAGCGCTCCGTATTTTTCATTGTGTACTTGTCTATCAGCGTTGCGTGTGTCAGCTGGTGTGCTGTCAGTACAACAGCCAATCAAATTAGATCTACTTTGTTTTCATCACACAGCATTCATCCAATCAAATTGCAGGACAACCAACGAAGAAGACATGTCCAAACCACACGCCAGTGAACAAAAAATGATACCTAAAATAATTTCGTTTGGGTATAAAAATTACGAGGTGGTCAACATAAAACGGTTTGCAGTATGCAACACATGCGGTTCCAAAATTACTGATGGAGAGGCAACAACTTCCAACTTCGTCCGGCATTTGAAGTTGCACAAAGAACGGTAAGTTTTGAATGTAAGATAACGTTTATTGGCTAAGTAACGTGACTTTTATTTGCTGTGTAGTTAAATCAGTGAGGCTGTAAACTCACTGCTAACGTTATAACGTTATTGCAAACACGGGAATCTGTTGCAGTTCACTACCTTATTCATACTTTTTGTTCAGTGATTTTTTTCAAGCAGGGTTACGTTAGTCAATATATCACACGTAACGTTAGACGACGGTCAGCAGCACCGCGTATTTTAGCCACCTAAAAAAAGACAAAAATAGTAAAATAAAGGTCAGTTAAAATGTATACTATATTATGAATATGTGTACCGTTTTAGCTAGCTTTCTGACATACTGTTGGTTGTTTACCTCAGTGGTCCCCAACCACCGGGCCGCGGCCCGCTACTGGTCCGTGGATCGATTGGTATCGGGCCGCACAAGAAATATATATATATATTTTTTTTTTAATTAAATCAACATAAAAAACACAAGATACACTTACAAGTAGTGCACCAACCCAAAAAAACTCTCTCCCCCCTTTTGTTCTGGGCATTGAACATGAAGACTCTTCCTTCACTGTTCCGAGTAGCCATGAGAGTCTTGGCAGTGCCTGCCTCCAGTGCTCCAGTGGAGCGAGTTTTCAGCCATGGTGGCATCATACTACTCCCCCATGGTGCACAAATGACTGACAGACTCTTGGCTAATTTGGTCTTTTGCAAATGCAATGCAGCATAGGGCCCTGACATATAAAAAGTACAACTTTTTTGTTATGTTCACGTATATGTCATGTTTTTTCAATGTTAACACTTTTGTACAAATAAGTACATTTGCACTTAATTTTTCAATGTGTTTGTTCTGTAAAGGAATGAGTTAATGTTTAAAATGACTGGTTAATAGTGCTATTATGAAGTGCAATGTCAGCACAATTTTCTTTCCTGCAATTTAAAATGCACTTGTTTTAATAAATAAATACAGCGTTTGAAAAGCATACACAATCTGTGTTAATATATTAGTCTGTGGTTAAAATGACTTGAAAGGACTCGAAACTCAAAATGCAGGACTTAGGACTTGACTTGAGACTTTCCAGTCTTGACTTTGGACTTGACTCGGGGCTTGCCTGTCTTGACTCGGGACTTGACTCGGACTTGAGGGCAAAGACTTGAGACTTACTTGTGACTTGCAAAACAATGACTTGGTCCCACCTCTGGCAGATTGTTATAGGCGCAAAGTTGAAAAGCCAGCATCTGTGATGGTATGGGGGTGTATTAGTGCCCAAGACATGGGCAACTTACACATCTGTGAAGGCACCATTAATGCTGAAAGGTACATACAGGTTTTGGAGCAACATATGTTGCCATCCAAGCAATGTTGCCATGGACGCCCCTGTTTATTGCAGCAAGACAATGCCAAGCCACGTGTTACATCAATGTGGCTTCATAGTAAAAGAGTGGCCTGACTGTAGTCCAGACCTGTCTCCCATTGAAAATGTGTGGCGCATTATGAAGCGTAAAATACCACAACGGAGACCCCCGCACTGTTGAACAACTTAAACTGTACATCAAGCAACAATGGGAAAGAATTTCACCTGAGAAGCTTAAAAAATGTGTCTCCTTAATTCCCAAACCTTTACTGAGTGTTGTTAAAAGGAAAGGCCATGTAACACAGTGGTGAACATGCCCTTTCCCAACTACTTTGGCACGTGTTGCAGCCATGAAATTCTAAGTTTATTATTATTTCCCAAAAAAAAAAAAAAAATTATGAGTTTGAACACCAAATATATTGTCTTTGTTGTGCATTCAATTGAATATGGGTTGAAAAGGATTTTCAAATCATTGTATTCCGTTTGTATTTACATCTAACACAATTTCCCAACTCATATGGAAACGGGGTTTGTATATATATATATATATATATATATATGATAATACTTTATTGGTTCTTCAATGGTTTGTATAATTGTGACGTGATGGTGTTTATTGGTATGGACTAAGTCTCGTTGCCACCTAACAGCAAGTCAACGTTGAACCGTTCGTGTTTAACTCAAGAAATTTTAAAATATTAGTTATGTTGATTATTGGCTTTCAGAATCAGGAGTCACAGAGTGACTTGTGTGGCCATCTTATGTCCACTGTCACACGGGGCTGCTGAGAAATGAGCGTATAGAATGCTGAGTGCAACATTAACACGCACTGACTCGATGGAGGTCCTCGGTGTAGCGTGGCCTTAATGTGCTAATGAGTTCAAACATGCAGTTTAACACAAGACTGTTAATGAAGCCTTTGGCATTTTGGCATCCGACAGTCAGGCAGGTCATTGGTTCCTCGGAGGGACAGGAGAACTTTGTCCACTTCCCAACTGCTCACAGATTGCATTTAAACCTTAAATTTAACTGCCATTACAACGCAAGGTAACACTCCAATTTTACCCTGATATTTATGTATCTATGATTTTTGTTCATGCTATTGAAAGAGAGAGCATTGTGGGACAAATAAACAACCCTTTTTTTCTGACCATTGGGCGCACCGGATTATAAGGTGCACTGCCGATGAGCGGGTCTATTTTCATACAAAAGGCGCGCCGGATTATAAGGCATTTTATGATTTTTTTCTCCATTTAAAACACTTCCTTGTGGTTTATATAACATGTAATGGTGGTTCTTTGGTCAAAATGATGCATAGATTATGTTTTACAGACCATTCTCAAGTCGCTTTCTGACAGTCGCTTCAGGATGCGCCGTTTTGTGGTCGGTCTTATTTACGTGGCTTCGACAGCATCTTCTCCCCCAAACTATGTAAACCCACTACACCGGTAGTTTTTAGCGCTCCCATAGCGAGCCTACCAACAGATATAAGTTAGAATTTTACGCTACTTTATATTAGAAATAGCAGTGGAGGATGAATGCCCCATAACAAGAAGATAGAGCAAAAGAAGCTTATCGACTACAAAGGGTCCTGAACTTTCTCAAACCGGCCCCAGTCAGTCAGAGTCGGCAACCAGACATCAGGCACAAAGGTTCTAAGCATAGGGACCCCCCCAAGGCTGCGTGCTGAGCCCCCTATTGTACACCCTCTTCACACACAGAACATTACCAGTATCATCAAGTTTGCAGATGATACTACGGTCGTTGGACTGATCACCGGGGGAGCTGAGGCAGCGTACAGAAGGGAGGTAGCGGAACTGGTGGCCTGGTGTCAGGATAATAATCTCTCCTTGAACACAGACAAGACCAAGGAGATGATTATTGACCCACGGAGAAGGAGTGCACAGTACACACCTCTGTACATAGGGGGACAAAGGTGGACAGGGTGAAAACCTTTAAAATCCTCGGGACCCACGTCAGCGAGGACCTCACCTGGGATCATAACACCCAACAAACAATAAAGAAAGCCCAGCAGCGACTGTACTTCCTAAGAAGGCTGAGAAAATTTGGCATGCCACCCAAAATTATCAGCAACTTCTATAGAAGTACGGTTGAGAGTGTCCTTACCAGCTCAATCACGGTCTGGTATGGAAACTGCACTACTACAAACAGGAAGGCACTCCAGCGAGTGATTAAAACTGCTCAGTACATATCAGGAGCAGCTTTCCCCTCAGTACAGGACATGTACTCTACCAGGGCCACCAGGAGAGCACACAACATCATAAAGGACAGTACACACCCCCAGCAGAGTCTCTTCAGCCTCCTACCATCAGGCAGACGATACAGGAGCCTGAAATCCAGGACTACGAGACTGACAAACAGTTTCTACCCACAGGTCATCAGGCTTGTGAATGCTCACTTGTTCTACTGTTTTACTTTTATCTTTTTGAACAAAAGACAGCTGCCATGACCACCCCAGAACTGTGAACCATCACTGTAGACACTTTTCACCTTTGATCACTAAAGACACTTTAACTGCTGCTGTGACCCAAGGTCACCTCTATATTTATACTGTTGACTGTCAATCAGAATGTGCAATAATGTTATGTTACTTACTGTGCCTTGTATATACATTTTATTTTTATTTTTTATGTTTAGCTAAGTACCGTGTGACTTGTTGAAGGGTGGACTAGCAAAGTAAGATTTGCATTATACTGTCTGTTTAACTGTGCATATGACAATAAACAATCTTGAATCTTGAACAAAGGGCGGACTTGTCCCCTTTTTCTGGACTTATGCAGACCCCAAATACACATCAGCAGGTACCAGAAGGTAAGAAAAGTTGGTTTTGCATAATTTTGCGAAACAAAACGCAAGGTAATTTGTCTGCTAGTAAGTACCATTTTGGAGTCCTTATACACATAATATACCGTATGTTGAAGCACAGTATGTCTGGCTACGGTAGCCGTAATGCTCCGACAATGCATCAAGCGGTGCAGCTTCATATCTTACCAAAGTCGTACTAAAACATTTTGACAGAATTTTGAGCGCCGTGTGTAATGTTCTATATTCTTTATGAAACATTTAAAGTTTTGGTGTTGTTTACTGGTGTCATCTTGTAGTCTAAGCGTATCTCTTATGTGTGACTGCGATCTACTGGTACACTTATCATTACACCATGTACCAAATATAGTAGCTTCAAGATCAGTAAGCACAACCAGAATTTCTCCATACACTAGGCACACCGGGTTATAAGGCGCACTGTCGATTTTTGTTATAGTCCGAACAATATGGTAAGCTGTTTTTTTTGTGCATACTGGACTGTTTTTAACTTAAAGGCCTTCTGAAATGTGATTTTCTTATTTAAACGGGGATAGCAGGTCCATTCTATGTGTCATACTTGATCATTTCGCGATATTGACATATTTTTGCTGAAAGGATTTAGTAGAGAACATCGACGATAAAGTTTGCAACTTTTGGTCGCTGATAAAAAAGCCTTGCCTGTACGGGAAGTAGCAGACGAGTAGCGTGACATCACAGGTTGTTGAGCTCCTCACATCTGCACATTGTTTACAATCATGGCCACCAGCAGCGAGAGCGATTTGGACCGAAAAAGCGACGATTTCCCCATTAATTTGAGCGAGGATGAAAGATTTGTGGATGAGGAAAGTGAGAGTGAAGGACTAGAGGGCAGTGGGAGCGATTCAGATAGGGAAGATGCTGTGAGAAGCGGGTGGGACCTGATATTCAGCTGGGAATGACTAAAACAGTAAATAAACACAAGACATATATATACTCTATTAGCCACAACACAACCAGGCTTATATTTAATATGCCACAAATTAATCCCGCATAACAAACACCTCCCCCCTCCCGTCCATATAACCCGCCAATACAACTCAAACACCTGCACAACACACTCAATCCCATAGCCTAAAGTACCGTTCACCTCCCCAAAGTTCATACAGCCCATATATTTCCCCAAAGTCCCCAAAGTTACGTACGTGACATGCACATAGCGGCACTCACGTACGGGCAAGCGATCAAATGTTTGGAAGCCGCAGCTGCATGCGTACTCACCGTAACGTGTCTGCGTATCCAACTCAAAGTCCTCCAGTTCTCCACAGGCCAATGGTAAAGCTTGACTGTCATCTTCCAGGAATGTAAACAATGAAACACCGGCGGTGTTTGTGTTGCTGAAGTCGGCCGCAATACACCGCTTCCCACCTACAGCTTTCTTCTTTGCTGTCTCCATTGTTCATTGAACAAATTGCAAAATATTCACCAACACAGATGTCCAGAATACTGTGGAATTTTGCGATGAAAACAGACGACTTAATAGCTGGCCACCATGCTGTCCCAAAATGTATGCTACAATCCGTGACGTCACACGTTGACGTCATCATACCGAGACGTTTTCAGCAGGATATTTCGCGCAAAATTTAAAATTGCACTTTCGTAAGCTAACCCGGCCGTATTGGCATGTGTTGCAATGTTAAGATTTCATCATTGATATATAAACTATCAGACTGCGTGGTCGGTAAACCCAGGCCCGGCCCTAACCAATCTGGCGCCCTAGGCAAGATTTTAGGTGGCGCCCCCCCCCCCCACATCGGCAGTGAAGTGTATATACTCACAAGAAACCGAATAGCTTTGTCTTTGACCTTTTTTTTTTTACTTACAACTATACCTAATATATAAAGGGGTGGAAAAGTGACTATTACCTGCAGGGCAAACATTAGCTAACCAGAAGGCAATAACAATGTAAACAAAAAACACCTGCTTAAAATATCTAATACCAATGTCCCAGAGGAATGTAGGTGGGAGTACTGTAATTACCTAATGTTACATTATTATTTTCCATAACAATTTAGCCCCCTCCACAATATTAATCCGACGTTAAAACAGAACTAGCTATTTATTGATTAGCAATTGCCGACTCATGTAACATTAGCTTAATGCTAAAAAGCCAGGTTACTATCACATTCTGTAACAGACAAATAATTTAATGTAGGCTAACGTTACCTACCTGCTACCTCTGTCTTTTCTCGTTTCTCCTCCTCTTCTTTTCTCTTTTTTCTTCCCTGGGCACCTGACAGTTTTGGCCGTTTTGACATCTTGTGTTGATTTTTGGATGTGGTGACGTCCAAAAAGAGTCATGATACGGGAAGGGAGGGGGCGCACCGTGCGGGGGGGGGGGGGGGATGTTGTAACAAATAATATTTCTATTAAAAAGGCTTTACTTTGCATTTTAATTAACGTGGGATTATTTTTTGTATTTAGAAATAATAGTACCACCTTTTTTTCTCTTTTTTTTTTTTTTTCTCTCCAACATTTGTGGCACTTGCGTGGCGCCCCCTGATGGACGGCGCCCTTAGCATTTGCCTATACGGCCTATGCCACGGGCCGGCCCTGGGTAAACCAATACAAAAGCTGCATCTGCAAACAAATGTTAATGTTTTGATTGCCAATAGAGATGTTGATTGTGGGATCAGATCGGGAGATTTTGTGAGGAACTCGCATGGCAGCAGTTTTTGAGACCCCAAGATATAGGAACCAGGAGAGCGATGACTCTTGCTGACCTACTGTCTTCGGTAATGGCACTATTCCCAAATTATGTCGGCTCTATTGATAACCTAACTAACAACTTTGACAATGCCCTGCGCGAAACCATTGATAGTATAGCACCGCTAAAACAAAAAAGAGCCCCTAAAAGGCGCACCCCATGGTTTACAGAAGAAACCAGAGCTCATAAATTATCATGTAGAAAGTTGGAACGCAAATGGCGCGCGACCAAGCTTGAGGTTTTCCATCAAGCATGAAGTGATAATTTAATATCGTATAAACGCATGCTTACCTTAGCTAAAGCTAAATATTACTCAAATCTCATCCGCCTCAACAAAAACGACCCTACATTTTTGTTTAGTACAGTAGCATCGCTAACCCAACAAGGGACTCCTCCCAATAGCTCCACCTACTCGGCAGATGACTTTATGAATTTCTTTAATAAGAAAATTGAACTCATTAGAAAGGAGATTAAAGACAACGCATCCCAGCTACAACTGGGTTCTATTAACACAGATACAACTGTATCTACGACGGATACTGCAATACAAAATAGTCTCTCTCTTTTTGATGAAATAACATTAGAGGAACTATTACGGCGTGTAAGTGGGATAAAACATACAACATGTTTACTTGACCCACTTCCTGGGAAACTTATCAAGGAGCTTTTTGTATTATTAGGTCCATCAGTGCTAAATATTATAAACTTATCACTTTCCTCTGGCACTGTTCCCTTAGCATTCAAGAAAGAGGTTATTCATCCTCTGCTCAAAAGACCTAACCTTGATCCTGACCTCATGGTAAACTACAGACCGGTGTCCCACCATCCCTTTATTTCGAAAAATCCTCGAAAAAATTGTCGCACAGCAGCTAAATGAACACTGAGTGTCTAACAATCTCTGTGAACCTTTTCAATCCGGTTTCAGGGCAAATCACTCTACGGAGACAGCCCTCGCAAAAATGACTAATGATCTACTGCTAACGATGGATTCTGATGCGTCATCTATGTTGCTGCTTCTTGATCTTAGCGCTGCTTTCGATACCGTCGATCATAATATTTTATTAGAGCGTATCAAAACACGTATTGGTATGTCAGACTTAGCTTTGTCGTGGTTTAACTCTTATCTTACTGACAGGATGCAGTGCGTCTCCCAAAATAATGTGACCTCGGACTATGTTAAGGTAACGTGCGGAGTTCCTCAGGGTTCGGTTCTTGGCCCTGGACTCTTTAGTATTTACATGCTGCCGCTAGGCGACATCATACGCAAATACGGTGTTAGCTTTCATTGTTATGCTGATGACACCCAACTCTACATGCCCCTAAAGCTGACCAACACGCCGGATTGTAGTCAGCTGGAGGCGTGTCTTAATGAAATTAAACAATGGATGTCCGCTAACTTCTTGCAACTCAACGCCAAGAAAACGGAAAGGCTGATTATCGGTCCTGCTAAACACCGACATTTATTTAATAATACCACCTTAACATTTGACAACCAAACAATTACACAAGGCGAATCAGTAAAGAATCTGGGTATTATCTTCGACCCAACTCTCTCGTTTGAATCACACATTAAGAGTGTTACTAAACGACCTTCTTTCATCTCCGTAATATCGCTAAAATCCGTTCTATTTCATCCACTAGCGACGCTGAGATCATTATTCATGCGTTCGTTACGTCTCGTCTCGACTACTGTAACGTATTATTTTCGGGTCTTCCTATGTCTAGCATTAAAAGATTACAATTGGTACAAAATGCGGCTGCTAGACTTTTGACAAGAACAAGAAAGTTTGATCATATTACGCCTATACTGGCTCACCTGCACTGGCTTCCTGTGCACTTAAGATGTGACTTTAAGGTTTGACTTCTTACGTATAAAATACTACACGGTCTAGCTCCGTCCTATCTTGTCGATTGTATTGTACCATATGTCCAAGAAATCTGCATTCAAAGAACTCCGGCTTATTAGTGATTCCCAGAGCCCAAAAAAAGTCTGCGGGCTGTAGAGCGTTTTCTATTCGGGCTCCAGTACTATGGAATGCCCTCCCGGTAACAATTAGAGATGCTACCTCAGTAGAAGCATTTAAGTCCCATCTTAAAACTCATTTGTATACTCTAGCCTTTAAATAGACCCCCCTTTTAGACCAGTTGATCTGCCGTTTATTTTCTTTTCTCCTCTGCTCCCCTTTTCCTTGTGGAGGGGGGGGGGGGGGCAGGTCCGGTGGCCATGGATGAAGTGCTGGCTGTCCAGAGTCGGGACCCGGGGTGGACCGCTCGCCTGTGCATCGGCTGGGAACATCTCTGCGCTGCTGACCCGTCTCCGCTCGGGATGGTGTCCTGCTGGCCCCACTATGGACTGGACTCTTACTATTATGTTGGATCCACTATGGACTGGACTCTCACAATATTATGTCAGACCCACCCGACATCCATTGCATTCGGGGGGGGGGGGGGGGTTACCCATATATGCGGTCCTCTCCAAGGTTTCTCATAGTCATTCACATCGACGTCCCACTGGGGTGAGTTTTTCCTTGCCCTTATGTGGGCTTTGTACCGAGGATGTCGTTGTGGCTTGTGCAGCCCTTTGAGACACTTGTGATTTAGGGCTATATAAATAAACATTGATTGATTGATTGATTGATGAGGAGGTAAGATGATTTTATTATCATCAACAGAAAGAAAGCAGTCTTGCACGTAAACGTTCCACAACATGAAGTGATCTTCGAGCACTGAGGAGTGCTCGGGACAAGGCATAAATAGGACACGCTGATTGGCAGCAGGTGTTGACCGCCTGCCAATCAACGGCAGGTGAGTGATCAAACAGTGCTCAGGGACAAACAGAAAATGCAACAAAATAAGAGCACTGATGGGAAGTAAATACAAATACAAGGAAACAAACAGAAATGAAGTGACAGATCGTCACAGATGTCTGCCATTTTTAAAACTGATTTTTACCAGAGCTGTGTGCCAGTGTTTACAGAGCTAAAGATTGTTCTCACATGAAAGATTCCTTCAAAAGGGATCCACGCTCAGGGGTACACAATCAAATTTCCATGTTCCTTGTGTACACACATGCAGGAGTTTCATTAATTCCTGGAGGGTGCATGTCTTGCCAGAAGAATGGCTCGAACTTGAGAGCAATCTGCAACGAATGTGTTGTCTATCCACAGTGCGAAGACCTTCTAAGATACTAATCCAATCAACGCGGCAGGAAATAACCTAAGTTATTTAGTAGCATTATTACTGAAGGACTAAAGGAAAAGAAATGTAAAGTAGGAGTGATCGATCCAGATGTCAATATTATCGATTCTTACCAAATTTTCTGGGCCATAATACACACTTAAAATCGTTTTTTTCTCCTAAAAACTCGATAGTGTGCATAATAACCCGGTGCGCCTAATGTAAGGAATACATTTGGTTAAGCTTACCCACCTCACATGCTTTTATAGCATTGGATGGGGTGACAATGGTTCTATTTGGAAGATTTTGAACACCCTATTTACAAGTGAAGTAAGGGCATTCTTAGTCAACAGCCATACTAAGGGTGGGCGTACAAACAACGCCAACACTGTCATAAACGTGTGTCATATTGTTAAACCACACTAAACAACAATGACAAACACATTTTGGGAGAATGTTTGCACCGCACCGCAACACAACATAAACACAACAGAACAAATACCCCGCATTCCCTACAGTACCAACTCTTCCGGGACGCTACACTATTTTATTTGGTACATGGTGTAATGATAAGTGTGACCAGTAGATGGCAGCCAAACATAAGCGATACGTCTTAAGTAAACAACACCAACATTTTAAATGTCCCATTGAAAACATAGAACATTACACACGGCACTCAAAAATGTATCAATATGTTTTAGCAGTAAATGTTTTAGTGCCATTTATAATATAAAGTAGTGGGAAGTTCTTACTTATATCTGTCAGTAAACTCGCCGTGAAAGCACTAAAACATACCGGTGTAGTGAGTTTACATAATTCACCCAAGGATCTTTAGTTATTAGAGTTAAATGATAAATGATAGTATAGCGCTTTTCTACCTTCAAGGTACTCAAAGCGCTTTGACACTACTTCCACATTTACCCATTCACACACTGATGGAGGGAGCTGCCATGCAAGGCGCTACCAGCACCCATCAGGAGCAAGGGTGAAGTGTCTTGCTCAGGACACAACGGACATGACGAGGTTGGTACTAGGTGGGGATTGAACCAGGGACCCTCGGGTCGCGCACAGCCACTCTTCCACTGCGCCATGCCGTCCCAAGAGTTCCGGTCGGACGGTTTTTCAAGGGACACATTTCCGGTGTGGTTGTTTGTGGATGAGGAGATGCTGCTCCATTATGTATTGAAGTAAAGTCTGAATGTCATTAAAACGGTTAGCTCCATCTTTTGACACTTCTTCCACCCCCGTCCTTGCACGCTACACCGCTACAACAAAGATGACGTGGAGAAGACGCTGCCGAAGGTGAGCCCGTAAACAAGACCACCCACAAAACGGCGCATCCAGAAGCGACTTGAAGATGATCTGTAAAACATAATCAATGTAACATTTCGACCAAAGAAAATCACCATTACATGTTATGTAGTCCACAAGGAAGTGTTTTAAATTTAGAAAAAAATTATGATAATATGACTCCCTTAATGCGCCTTATAATCCGGTGTGCCTTATATATGAAAAAAATTATAAAAAAATAGACCATTCATCGGCAGTGCGCCTTATAATCTGGTGCGCCATATAGTCCGGAAAATACGGTAGGATAGTAATAACATATAAACAACACTCAAGTGAATAGATTGATATTTTTATTTTTCTTATTTTTATAACATCATTTATAGTAGTTGTTGTCATTGTTTACAAACTCTGGAGTAAGTCCCAGGATACAGGAAGGCTTTGAGGGCAGAACCCAAATGACTGAAACGGGAGCAAAGAGTAATTTTTGTGTAATACGCACTTTATGCTGTTAAAAAAAAAAGTAGCATTCAATACAAAAAATTTAATACATCTTCTGATTTACACCAATACTAACCTGCTCAGTGGCCTTGTGGTTAGGTTGTGAGTTCAAACCCCGGCCGAGTCATACCAAAGACTTTAAAAATGGGACTCATTACCTCTCGCTTAGCACTCAGCATTAAGGGTTGGAATGGGGGGTTAAATCACCAAAATGATTCCCGAGCGCGGCCACTGCTGCTGCTCACTGCTCCCCTACCCTACCAGAGGGTGTAAAAAGGGGATGGGTCAAATGCAGTGAGTAATTTCACCACGCCTACTGTGTGTGTGAGACTATCAGTGGTACTTTAACTAACAAACTCTGAATTGAATGAAATAAGTAGAGATGTCCGATAATATCGGCCTGCCGATATTATCGGCCGATAAATGCGTTAAAATTATCGGTATCGTTTTTTTAATTATCGGTATCTGAGGTTTTTTTTTGTTTTTTTTTATTAAATCAACATAAAAAACACAAGATACACTTACAATTAGTGCACCAACCCAAAAAACCTCCCTCACCTATTCACACTCATTCACACTCATTCACACAAAAGGGTTGTTTCTTTCTGTTATTAATATTCTGGTTCCTACATTTTTTTATCAATATATATCAATACAGTTTGCAAGGGATACAGTCCGTAACACACATGATTGTGCGTGCTGCTGGTCCACTAATAGTACTAACCTTTAACAGTTAATTTTACTCATTTTCATTAATTACTAGTTTATATGTAACTGTTTTTATATTGCTTTACTTTCTTTTCTATTCAAGAACATGTTTTTAATTTATTTATCTTATTTAATTGTATTACTTTTTTTTTAAAGTACCTTATCTTCACCATACCTGGTTGTCCAAATTAGGCATAATAATGTGTTAATTCCACGACTGTATATATCGGTTGATATCAGTATCGGTTGATATCGGTATCGGTAATTAAAGAGTTGGACAATATCGGAATATCGGATATGGTCAAAAAGCCATTATCGGACATCCCTAAAAATAAGTTTACTTGAGTTACTTGTAATAAAACATGTTTAGTTCTGTAATCTCTGGTAAAAAAGAAAAAAAGATGATTAGGACATCCCAAATTGGCATTGTTATGGAATTATTCGAAATAGCATGAGAGCATAACGATTGCATTTTTCCCAAACTCCACCACTTGATTTTCTGCCTCTTTGTCAGTATGAATAACAGGTTTTCCCCTCAAACAGTGTAAGGCCAATGTTGCCAAGAAACTGTCAACAACTATTGGCAGCTTGACTGCCTTTCGCTGGCTTTTTCTTCCAGCGTGTCGGATTTAGACTTCCTCAAATCCAACTTGCCTTACATAGTCGGAGGGTGGGCGGAGTTCTTGATATCAAATTCTAATGACCACCTTTCAGCCTGGTGAGAAAAGGTATCCGGCAGGACGTGCCGTAATGTAGAATACCTTCCACAACCCGTGCATATGTGTGCCGTAATAACTGTAATGAAAAGGAAGATAATAGTGCAATCTGAAATGAAGATGGCCTTGAGATTGCTGTCCGACCAGATTTGATCACCATTATGAAAACCTGCAGAAGACTGAGATTGAGGGAACTCAGGAGGAAAAAAAAAAATTAGAGACAGCGGTAGAAGATAAATGAGAGATGAGAAACGGAATTGGTATCCATAGTTTCCACACCCTTGTTAAATGCACACACTTTGACAAAAAAATTAAAAAATACCTGCTGCAGGGGCAGCACTTGACTCCTCACTTCCTGTAAGCCTCCGTCTCTTAAGAATAGCCCTTCATAGCGGGTGTACTGGTGCATAAAGTCTACCACGGCTGAGACCCGACAGCCTCAGATGCCAAAAATCCATCTTCCAATGCAATTTAGCACAGAGGAAGCTGAGAAGATAGGACATTATACAGGACTCGATACAGAGTTTTAAAGGTAGCCGTGGAGGCACGCAGACACACATTTTTCCAAAATGACGGCTGCTTGCGAAAATCTGTCAAGTCAAAAGTTGGCCACTCCAAAAATACAGTCACAGTCCATCACTTGAGGATATTACGACAAGCTGGGAATGAATTGGAATTGTCATTAAAATATAAACTCACTGAGGTTTTCGCTTTGGTTGCAACATTGGAAGTAAAACACTTGCCAAATTTCTCTTCTACTTAACATAATCAATTACTGTTGGTCTGCGAGTGAGGGTAGACTTAAAGGGGAACAGTATTCTTGAATATTAAATACATTCGATCAAAAGTCAGCTTACAATGGAGCCAGTGGGAGCAGTTCAATTCTGTCTGTAGAGCCCCTAAAAACATCCAAACACCTCAATTAGGATTTTATATACATGATGTAATGTAGTAACATTCATAATAACATGCAATATATACATGATTTAAGTATATATGTAATGTAGTAACATGTATAATAACATGCAATATATAGATGATGTAAGTATATATGTAATGTAGTAACATTTATAATAACATGTAATGTATACAAAATGTAAGCATATATGTAATGTAGTAACATTTATAATAACATGTAATATATACAAAATGTAAGCATATATGTAATGTAGTAACATTTATAATAACATGTAATAAATACATGATGTAATTATATAAGTAATGTATAAACATTCATAATAACATGCAATATATACATGATGTAAGTATATATGTAATGTAGTAACATTCATAATAACATGCAATATATACATGATGTAAGTATATATGTAATGTAGTAACATGTATAATAACATGCAATATATAGATGATGTAAGTATATATGTAATGTAGTAACATTCATAATAACATGTAATATATACATGATGTAAGTATATATGCAATGTAGTAACATTTATAATAACATGTAATATATACACAGTGTTGGGACTAATGCGTTACTTTGTAACGCGTTACTGTAACACCGTTAGTTTTGGCGGTAACTAGTAATCTAACGCGTTATATTTTATATTCAGTAACTCATTTACCGTTACTACATGATGCGTTACTGCGTTATTTGACGTTATTTTTTATGTAGTATCGGTTAGAAACAGAAAATCTTAGTGTGTTTTATTGGAGCGCTGCAGTGTCGTCCTTCTGATTCTTCTTGTGTCACAAGCCGGAGAAGAGAGACGAGCGCTCTGTGTGAGTCTGAGTGTGGGTGTGGGTGTAGGGAGGGAAGAGAGGGGGGGCGTGTCTGATTATGGCGGAGCTGCAGTCGAGTTTGTTAACATGGAGATATTCTCACTACTTTTCTTTTGTCGAGCACAAAGAAAAGAACATTTTAGTTAAATGTAAGTTGTGTCTTGGATCAAAGATCATATCTACTGCCCAAAACAGCAATTCAAATCTGCTGAAACAGCAACAAAAGCAACATGCTTCAACAAAGCTAGTGAAGAGAGACACAGACTCCGAAGCTACTTCCCTTCCACCACCACCACTTAAGGATTAACTCTGCCTCTGCTCATCATTCAGCACTGAAGGTACACACTCTGTCAATTCTCTTATATACTCTTTCATTCTAGACTTCTAGAGTGTTTGATTATCACAACACAATTCATCCTCTGACCATATTACAGAAAAGAGCAGTGTGGATCATTATTGCCGCCTAATCTACAACGTTTTTTCATAAGACGAGTGCAGGCTCATAACTTGAGAGGCTTTGCATATTTCTTATTGCCGAGAGCTCAAACCACACGTAAAAGTTGTTGTGTGTCTGTATGCGGAGTAAAACTATGGAACAAACTGGACTTACAACACAAGCAATGCCAAACTATTAATCGATTTAAACTATTATACAAACATGGGGTCTGGTTCAAATATAGAGATGAGGGTCTTTAATTTGACCTGCTGCTGTACTCTGTCTCAAAGTGTCAACATGTGCTCAATGTTTCCTTACCATTATTGCTATGTTTGCTAATACCATTGTTGGTATATTCATTATTCCTACATTGTTGATACAAATTATTGTTACTGTGTAGTCATTATTGTTACCTGTGGTAATGCCACTATGATACAACATTTGTATTATAATCCTTGAACAAAGTAAGAGTGAAACTCATGTGAATAATCACTGAATGGAGAACTGGGGGTGGGATTAAATAAATTATCTTCCTCCCACTCCCTTTCAGGCAAAACTGGACAATCATGCATTACATACTATACATGACCTTTTGCACTATATTAATTTATATTATTATGTGTTGTCAACTTTGTACTTTTTTATGTCATTGCCTGAAATAAATAAATAAATGAAAAAATGAATGAATGAACTCTATAGTTCACAAACATATAGAGGGATGCTAGTGGGCCAGGCCAATCTTTCCTTTTCTCTAAACTAAAACTGAGGAAATGTGTAGAGTGTTCTGGGCTTCAGACATGATTTTATTTCAGAATTCCTTGAGAGAAAAAAACGCCTGGTTAGGCTTTGTGTATGTAGTGTGTGCCTTCCTTGCTTTTCAGCTATGTTGTTATTATGCTGTTTGTTACTTATGTATGTTATGTTGCAGCTATTTAAAATTGTTTTGTCAATTTGTTCTGGCCTGAAATAAATTGGCCCTTTGAAACATATCTTTGTATTTGTGTGTTGTATGTAGACCACATTGCTTAGCAGAGTTCAGTGATGCAAATGCATGTCAAGTTGATTGTATTATTCTCCAGTGCAATAACTGTACTGAAATGAAGGCTAAAAGGGCATTAATGGGAGCTTTAAATAAAAAAGAACAAAAAAAGAAGTAACTAAACAGTTGCTTTTCACAGTAACACATTACTTTTTGGTGTAAGTAATTGAGTTAGTAACGTAGTTACTTTTGAAATAAAGTAACTAGTAACTGTAATTAGTTACTTGTTTTCAGTAATTAACCCAACACTGTATATACAAGATGTAAGTATATATGCAATGTAGTAACATTCATAATAACATGTAATATATACAAAATGTAAGTATATATGCAATGTAGTAACATTTATAATAACATGTAATATACACATGAGATAAGTATATATGTAATGTAGTAACATTACATAGTAACACTACGCCATAGTAACACTACGCCATGCCCCCATGGCGGCATGGCGTAGTGGGTAGAGCAACCGTGCCAGAAACCTGAGGGTTGCAGGTTCGCTCCCCGCCTCTTACCATCCAAAAATTGCTGCCGTTGTGTCCTTGGGCAGGACACTTCACCCTTTGCCCCCGGTGCCACTCACACCGGTGAATTGAATGATGAATGATAGGTGGTGGTCGGAGGGGCCGTTGGCGCAAATTGCAGCCACGCTTCCGTCAGTCTACCCCAGGGCAGCTGTGGCTATGAAAGTAGCTTACCACCACCAGGTGTGAATGAATGATGGGTTCTACATGTAAAGCGACTTTGGGTACTTAGAAAAGCGCTATATAAATCCCAGGTATTATTATTATTATTATTATGTATAATAATATGTAATAAATACATGATGTAAGTATATATGTAATGTAGTAAGATTCATAATAACATGTAATATATACATGATGTAAGTATATATGCAATGTAGTAACATTCATAATAGCATGTAATATACACATGAGATAAGTATATATGTAATGTATTAACATGTACAATAATATGCAATAAATACATGATGTAAGTATATATGTAATGTAGTAACATTCAAAATCACATTTAATTTATACATGATGTAAGTATGGGCAGCACGGTGGCAGAGGGGTTAATGCGTCTGCCTCACAATACGAAGGTCCTGAGTAGTCGTGAGTTCAATCCCGGCCTCGGGATCTTTCTGTGTGGAGTTTGCATGTTCTCCCCGTGACTGCGTGGGTTCCCTCCGGGTACTCCGGCTTCCTCCCACCTCCAAAGACATGCACCTGGGGATAGGTTGATTGGCAACACTAAATTGGCCCTAGTGTGTGAATGTGAGTGTGAATGTTGTCTGTCTATCTGTGTTGGCCCTGCGATGAGGTGGCGACTTGTCCAGGGTGTACGCCGCCTTCCGCTCGATTGTAGCTGAGATAGGCTCCAGCGCCCTCCGCGACCCCGAAGGGAATAAGCGGTAGGAAATGGATGGATGGATGATGTAAGCATATATGTAATGTAGTAATATTCATAATAACATGTAATATATACATGATGTAAGTATATATGTAATGTAGTAACATTTATCCATCCATCTATTTTCTACCGCTTGTCCCTTTTGGGGTCTCGGGGGGTGCTGGAGCCTATCTAATAATGTGTAATATATACATGATGTAAGTGTGTATGTAATATAGTGTTGTTCATAATAACATGTAATATATACATGATGTAAGTAAATATGTAATGTAGTAACATTCATATACCCATCCATTTCCGTCCGCTTATCCGAAATCGGGTCGCGGGGGAAGCAGCCTAAGCAGAGAAGCCCAGACTTCCCTCTCCCCGGCCACTTTGTCCAGCTCCTTCCGGGGGATCAAGAGGCGTTCCCAGGCCAGCCGGGAGACATAGTCTTCCCAACGTGTCCTGGGTCTTCCCTGTGGCATCCTGCCGGTCAGACGTGCCCTCTACAACTCCCTAGGGAGGCGTTCGGGTGGCATCCTGACCAGATGCCCAAACCACCTCATCTGGCTCCTCTCCATGTGGAGGAGCAGCGGCTTTACTTTGAGCTCCCCCCGGATGACAGAGCCTCTCACCCTATCTCTAAGGGAGAGCCCCGCCACCCGGCGGAGGAAAGTCATTTCGGCTGCTTGTACCCGTGATCTTGTCCTTTCTGTCATAACCCAAAGCTCATGACCATAGGTGAGGATGGGAACGTAGATCGACCGGTAAATTGAGAGCTTTGCCTTCCGGCTCAGCTCCTTCTTCACCACAACGGATTAATACAGCGTCCGCATTACTGAAGACGCCACACCGATCCGCCTGACTATCTTACGATCCACTCCTCCCTCACTCGTGAACAAGACTCTCAGGTACTTGAACTCCTCCACATGGGGCAATATCTCCTCTCCAACATGGAGAGGGAACTCCACCCTTTTCCGGGCGAGAACCATGGACTCGGACTTGGAGGTGCTGATTCACATCCCAGTCGCTTCACACTTGGCTGCAAACCGATCCAGTGAGAGCTGAAGATCCTGGCCAGATGAAGCCATCAGGACCACATTGTCTGCAAAAAGCAGAGACCTAATCCTGCAGCCACCAAACCGGATCCCCTCAACGCCCTGACTGCGCTTAGAAATTATGTCCATAAAAGTTATGAACAGAATCGGTGACAAAGAGCAGCCTTTGACATGTGGACAAAAAAAGGTGAAATAACTGAAAACATGTTTTGTATTCCAGTTTTTTCAAAATAGCCACCCTTTGCTCTGATTACTGCTTTGCACACTCTTGGCATTCTCTCGATGAGCTTCAACAGGAAGTCACCTGAAATGTTTTTCACTTCACAGGTAGCTATTTTGAAGAAACTACTTTATAAAACATGTTTTCAGTTATTTCACCTTTTTTGTTAAGTAGATAACTCCACGTGTGTTCATTCGTAGTTTTGATGCCTTCAGTGACAATCTACAATGTAAATAGTCACGAAAATAAAGAAAATGCTTAGACTGAGAAGGCGTGTTCAAACTTTTGGCCTGTACTCAGGGGCGCCGAAAAGGGGGGGTAAAGGAGACGGATTCTAGGGGCCCATGATGGAGGAGGGCCCAGAGAGGCCCCTAATGATGATGAAATAATAATACAGAAAAAATAATGACACTGTGTTGGGGGCCCTGTAAAGATTATTTTCATGGGGCCCAAAATCCCTAGCGGCGCCCCTGCCTGTACTGTATATATATTTGTGGAAATTAATATATATGGAGATGTGCATAAACCTATAGAAATCCTGTAATCAGTCAGGCTGTCAAAGTTAATATAACTGAAGTTAATATACTTTTATTTTATCAAAAGATAATATTGAGTCAACAAAAGTTGTGTGATTTCTTTTATCCAGCAATTTAGGTCCGGCCTTTCTGACCCTCAGTCCAAATGACAATTGTGCCAAAGTAGCAGCATACTGGCAGTTGAGGAACGACGTGAGCGCAGAAATTGACCCATTTTTCCACTCCGAAAGTGTCTTTTGGTTTTTTTTTAAACGTGCGGTTGTTTATTTGGGTTTACTTTTCTGTACACATTATAAAGCAAAAGACGACTGGTCTTTGTCCTGTTTGTCCTTTCTTTTTGACATCCCTACTAATTAATAATTTGTGGTTATGTTATGAACATACTTTTTATTAACAGTTTTAACGGTTTTGTTTTTGCAACCAGTTGTCAGTGTTTTTGCTTATAGTACCGTATTTTCCGGACCATAGGGTGTACCGGATTATAAGATGCACTGCTGATGAACCGGTCAAGTCAGGTTCTTTCCATACAAATGCGCACCGGATTATAGGGCGCATTAAAGGAGTCCTATTATGATTTTTTTCTTCTAAATGGAAAACACTTCCTTGTGGTCTACATAACATGTAATTGTGGTTCTTTGGTCAAAATGTTGCATAGATTATGTTTTACAGATCATCTTCAAGCCACTTTCTGACAGTCGCTTCAGGATGCGCCGTTTTGTGGGCGATCTTATTTACGTGGCTAACCTTCGGCAGCGTCTTTTCTCCGTCATCTTTGCTGTAGCAGTAGAGCGTGCAAGGACGGGAGTGGAAGAAGTGTCAAAAGATGGAGCTAACTGTTTTAATGACATTCAGACTTTACTTGAATCAATAACGGAGCAGCATCTACTCATCCGTGGCTCACTAGTGCAACAACAACGCCAAAAATGTGTTCTGTGAAAAAAACGTCTGACTGGAACTCTCTAATAACTAAAGTTCCTTGGCTGAATAATGTAAACTCACTACACCGGTATGTTTTAGCGCTTTGATGGCAAGTTTACTAACATATATAAGTAAGAACTTTACACTACTTTATATTAGAAATGGCAACAGTGAAGGGTGAATGTCCCATAACAAGAAGATAGAGAAAAATAAGAAGCTTATCGACTTTACTTGAATCAATAACGCAGTAGCATCTACTCATCCGTGACTCACTAGTGCAACAACAACGCCAAAAATGTGTCCTGTGAAAAAAACATCTGACTGGAACTCTCTAATAACTAAAGTTCCTTGGGTAAATAATTAAACTCACTACACCGGTATGTTTTAGCGCTTTGATGGCAAGTCTACTAACAGATATAAGTAAGAACTTTACACTACTTTATATTAGAAATGGCAACAGTGAAGGATGAATGTCCCATAACAAGAAGATAGAGAAAAAGAAGAAGCTTATCGACAACGGCATCAACATGGACTACAAATGCGGACACGCACACATTTTCAGGACTTATGCAGATACCAAATACAGATCAGCAGGTACCAGAATGTAAGAACAGTTGGTTTTGCATAATATTGCACAGCAAAACGCCAGATAATATGTCTTACCTTATACACACACCATAATAATACTTGTATGTTGAAGCACAATCCATCAAGCGGTGCGGCTTCATAGCTTACCAAAGTCGTACTAAAACAGTTTGACGGATTTTCGTGCGCCGTGTGTAATGTTCTATATTTTCAATGGAACATATACAATTTTGATGTTGTTTATTTGAGTCATATTGCAGTCTACACGTACCTCTTATGTGTGACTGCCTTTATATTGCAGTCTACACGTATCTTGGAGCGGCATAGCTCGGTTGGTAGAGGGACCGTGCCAGTAACTTGAGGGTTCCAGGTTCGATTCCCGCTTCCGCCATCATAGTCACTGCTGTTGTGTCCTTGGGCAAGACATTTTACCCACCTGCTCCCAGTGCCACCCACACTGGTTTAAATGTAACTTAGATATTGGGATTCACTATATAAAGCGCTTTGAGTTACTAGAGAAAAGCGCTATATAAATATAATTCACTTCACACTTCACTTTATCTCTTATGCGTGACTGCCATCTATTGGTCAAACTCATAATTCACCATATACCAAATAAAATAGCTTTGAGGTCGGTAAGCACAACCAAAATGATTCCGTACATTAGGCGCCTTAGGTTATAAGGCGCACTGTCGAGTTTTGAGAAAATTAAAGGATTTTAAGTGCGCCTTATAGTCCAAAAAATATGGTATATTCTTGTCCCCTCGTCTTTTTTAAATGAACTCTTTGTTTACCTTGGATCCTCCGCAAATTGCTCCCTTTTAGTATTCCTACTTGTTATTTTTGAAGGATTGTGCCTCAGTGTCTGCATTACCAGAACCTCACAATGAGCTGTTGACTCTACTCCTTTTAGCCCAAATATAGTGGGTGTTTATTACTCTCATACCGAAATCACTGGGGTCTGTTTTTGTTAGTGTTCTTCTTTGATGTTTTTGAACTTGGCGGATTAGCTGAATAATAAAAACAAGAAGAACACAAGCAGCTCTTCACCTCGTCCTGTAATCACTCATTTGCATAAAACATGTCACTGTTTGAGTCCGATTAACCAGCCAAGGTTGTTTCTTCAGCCTCTTTGGGTGAGGCTGGAACGACAATTCGAGTGTCCTGGTGTGAGCCTGGAGGGCCAGGCCGGTCAACGTGTCCTTGTATGTGCACGGGAAACCGGGAAACCAATCAGGCGTGACAATGTTAAGGCATAAAGAGCAGATGTAAGAAGTAATGAGAATTGTTTGTTTAACAACGACATTACATAGTGTTCTGGGTTTGTTATTGGTCACAATTTAATAGGGGTGTCAAACTCAATAACACAGGGGGCCACACTTCAAAGCACACTTTAGATCGCGGGTCCAACAGGAATAAATACAAACACTGTAAAAATACAATATTTTTGGTGGATATTTTTTGTAGCATGGCATGTTTTTAATGCCAAAATTCATATATGAATTTCTCCATCATCCAGCTGTTGATTTCTGGTGGCTGGTTCAAGAAAATAAATAAAGAATGCGTGACATTGTTTACCCTATTTTCCGGACTATAAGGCGCACTTAAAATATATATAGGGACGGCGTGGCGCAGTGGGAGAGTGGCCGTGCGCAACCCAAGGGTCCCTGGTTCAATCCCCACCTAGTACCAACCTCGTCATGTCCGTTGTGTCCTGAGCAAGACACTTCACCCTTGCTCCTGATGGGTGCTGGTTAGCGCCTTGCATGGCAGCTCCCTCCATCAGTGTGTGAATGTGTGTGTGAATGGGTAAATGTGGAAGTAGTGTCAAAGCGCTTTGAGTACCTTGAAGGTAGAAAAGCGCTATACAAGTACAACCCATTTATCATTTATTATATTTTTTTCTCAAAACTCGACAGTGCGCTTTATAACCCGGTGTTCCTAATGTATGGAATAATTCTGGTTTTGTTCAGCAATTGTATTTGGTACATGGTGTAATGATAAGTGTGACCACATAAAATATATGTGTAGACTGCAATATGATGGCAATATGACTTTCAAGTATTGGTGGTGACGAACCCCAAGATGCAGAGATGGCAGGCTTGGTGCAGGAAAGCATGATTTAATGTCCAAAAAGCAAGAAAAACAGGAACCAGGCACAGGCAAACTGGAAACAGATAACAGGAACCAGCAAACAGGAAACAAGGAACAAAAAGACAGCAAGCTGCAAACAGCTACAGGATACAGCTTACAGATAAAGATACAACGACAATACTCCAGCCCTGACTGGAGGGCAGGGCAGGTCTAAATAGCAGCGGGCTGAGGGGAAACAAGCAGGAAACTGAACAAAAATGAGAGCGCTGACAGGAAATAAAACACAAACATGGAGGGAAAACCAAAACATAACTAAACTGTCAGTGACAAACCTGAAACTGACTCAAGTAAACAACACCAACATTTTATATGTTCTATTGACAAAACGGCGACTGTCAGATAGCGACTAGAAGATGATCTGTAAAACATTATCTATGCAACATTTTGACCAAAGAACCACCATTACATGTTATGTAGACCACAACAACGTGTTTTCAATTTCGAAAAAAAAAATAATGGTATGATCCTTTTAATGCGCCTTTTAATCCGGTGCGCCCTATGGTCCGGAAAATACGGTAGTTGTTTTGCAGCCTTTGCAATGATAGCAATAATTGCATGTATGAGTTGGCATCGACTTCCGTCTTTGCGTCGCAACAGTAAGTGCAAGTAAAATCGATACAGACCCCCTCAGGCAATGACACAGGTGTCATTTGACTAGTTGACGGATCATCCCAAAAGTTATGACAATATTTTATGAAGGTTGAAAAGTTACTTGGTGCTGCTTAAAACCCAAGTCACCGTACTCACATTGATCAATCAATCAATCAATCAATCAATCAATCAATCAATCAATCAATCAATTAATCAATCAATGTTTATTTATATAGCCCTAAATCACAAGTGTCTCAAAGGGCTGCACAAGCCACAACGACATCCTCGGTTCAGATCCCACTTCAAGGCAAGGAAAAACTCAACCCAATGGGACAATGAGAAACCTTGGAGAGGACCGCAGATGTGTGGGGGGGGGGGGGGGGGGGACCGGTGCAATGGACGTTGAGTGGATCTAGCATAATATTGTGAGAAGAAGCATTTAAGTCCCATCTTAAAACTCATTTGTATACTCTAGCCTTTAAATAGCCTCCCTTTTTTAGACCAGTTGATCTGCCGTTTCTTTTCCTTTCTCCTCTGCTCCCCCCTATCCCTTGTGAAGGGGGAGACACACAGGTCCGGTGGCCATGGATAAAGTGCTGGCTGTCCAGATTCGGGACCCGGGGTGGACCGCTCGCCTGTGCATCGGTTGGGAACATCTCTGCGCTGCTGACCCGTCTCCGCTCGGGATGGTTTCCTGCTGGCCCCACTATGGACTGGACTCTTACTATTATGTTGGATCCACTATGGACTGGACTCTCACAATATTATGTCAGACCCACTCGACATCCATTGCATTCGGTCTTCTCTAGGGGGTTACCCACATATGCGGTCCTCTCCAAGGTTTCTCATAGTCATTCACATCGACGTCCCACTGGGGTGAGTTTTTCCTTGCCTTTATGTGGGCTCTGTACCGAGGATGTCGTTGTGGCTTGTGCAGCCCTTTGAGACACTTGTGATTTAGGGCTATATAAATAAACATTGATTGATTGATTGATTGATTGAGAGTCCAGTCCATAGTGGAACTAACATAATAGTGAGAGTCCAGTCCATAGTGGGGCCAGCAGGGGACCATTCCGATCGGAGACGGGTCAGCAGTGCAGATATGTCCGTAACCGATGCACAGGCGAGCGGTCAACCCCGGGTCCCGACTTTGGACAGCCAGCTCTTCATCCGTGGTCACCGAACCTGTGCCGCCCCCCTCCACGAGGGAGAGGGGGGCAGAGCAGAAAAGAATCAGATCAACTGGTCTAAAAGGGGGGCTCTACTTAAAGGCTAGAGTATACAAATTAGTTTTAAGATGAAACTTAAATGCTTCTACTGAGGTAGCATCTCTAACTGTTACCGGGAGGGCATTCCAGAGTACTGGAGCCCGAATAGAAAACGCTCTATAGCCCGCAGACTTTTTTTGGGCTCTGGGAATCAATCTGTGCAATTGACCATATGAAAAGAGATGATAATATAGTACATTTGTTTACATTTAAATCTATATTTTTTATGACCTATCGAGCACATGTGTGAACCCTAGAAGGGTTTGGGCCATTAAGTGGTATATGTTGTTCAGGGGCGGCTTGACCTAGTTATTTTATTTGTCTGAAGAATGATAAAAAAGACTGAGAATTTGACTCACATGCACAGAACCCAACACGTACACAAGGACACGTTTATTGGAATAGAAAACACACACACACACACACACACACACACACACACACACACACACATAGACAGCTCCATCTGCACATTGTGAACCGGACAAAAGCGATAACTACAGATAAGTATCCCCTTTTACAGCGCTGTTCCACACCAGGAATTCTGTGTTGCTGTAAAACCTTGGCCCACAAAAACAGCGAGGTGGAAGAGGCATAAAATGCTGTTACCCCGATAAAAAGTCAGCGGTGGTGGCGGTATTGATGCCAGTCTGTAAATTCTAAAAGCTTATTCAGAAAGTCCATGTTGTCCATTGCGGATGTCCATCACCGATGTGGTCCAGTAAAAGTAAAAAGCTGCATAAATGCTTTTACTGTAGGTGGTGCCGTGTGATGACTGTGTAAATGAGGCATCGTGTTGACAATAGCAACTGGTAGATCCGTGACACGCACAGAACAACACACTTATATGACCTTTGACACCTCATGCTCCTTCCATCAGACACCATTCAGAATCAATAACATATTGCCCTTTGACCTTGGCCAACCTCGCGTAAGATATCACACATTATTGTGTGTACAAGAACAGTGCATGCTGGTAGAGTGCCGACTAGAAAACTAAACAGTCGACGCTGAGCCAAATCGCTTGTACAAAACCCAAAACCAGTGAAGTTGGCAGGTTGTGTAAATGGTAAATAAAAACAGAATTCAATGATTTGCAAATCATTTTCAACTTATATTCAATTGAAAAGACTGCAAAGAAAAGATGCTTAACGTTTGAACGTTTTTGCAAATATTAGCTCATTTGGAATTTGATGCCTGCAACATGTTTACAGAAAAGCTGGCACAAGTGGCAAAAAAGACTGAGAAAGTTGAGGTATGCTCATGAAACACTTATTTGGAACATCCCACAGGTAAACAGGCTAATTGGGAACAGGTGGGTGCCATGATTGGGTATAAAAGCAGCTTCGGTGAAGTGCTCAGTCATTCACAAACAAGGATGGGGCGAGGGTCACCACTTTGTGAACAAATGAGTGAGCAAATTGTTTAAGAACAACATTTATCAACCAGCTATTGCAAGGAATTTAGGGATCTACGGTCCGTAATATCATCAAAAGGTTCAGAGACTCTGGAAAAATCACTGCAGGTAAACGGCAAGGCTGAAAACCAACAATGAATGCCCATGACCTTCGATCCCTCGGGCGGTACTGCGTTAAAAAGCGACATCGGTGTGTGAAGGATATAACCACAGTGGCTCAGAAACACTTCAGAAACCTACTGTCAGTAACTACAGTTTGTCGCTACATAAATGATAAATGATAAATGGGTTGTACTTGTATAGCGCTTTTCTACCTTCAAGGTACTCAAAGCGCTTTGAAACTACTTCCACATTTACCCATTCACACACACATTCACACACTGATGGAGGGAGCTGCCATGCAAGGCGCTAACCAGCACCCATCAGGAGCAAGGGTGAAGTGTCTTGCTCAGGACACAACGGACATGACGAGGTTGGTACTAGGTGGGGATTGAACCAGGGACCCTCGGGTTGCGCACGGCCACTCTTCCACTGCGCCACGCCGTCCCCATCTCTAAGTGCAAGTTATAACTCTACTATGCAAAGCGAAAACCATTTATCAACAACACCCGGAAACGTCGCCGGTTTTGCTGGGCCCGAGCTCATCAAGGATGGACTGATGCAAAGTGGAAAAGTGTTCTGTGGTTTGACGAGTCCACATTTCAAATTGTTTTTGGAAACTACGGACGTTGTGTCCTCCTGAACAAAGAGAAAAAGAACCATCCGGACTGTTTTAGGCGCAAAGTTCAAAAACCAGCATCTGTGATGGTATAGGGGTGTATTAGTGGCCAAGGCATGGGTAACTTACACATCTGTGAAGGCACCATTAATGCTGAAAGGTACATACAGGTTTTGGAGCAACATATGTTGCCATCCAAGCAACGTTGTCATGGACGCCCCTGCTTATTTCAGCAAGACAATGCCAAGCCACGTGTTATAACAGTGTGACTTCATAGTACAAACACCGTTTCCATATGACTTGGGAAATTGTGTTAGATGTAAATATAAACGGAATAAAATGATTTGCAAATCATTTTCAACCCATATTCAATTGAATGCACTACAAAGACAACATATTTGATGTTCAAACTGATAAACATTTTTTTTTTTTGCAAATAATCATTAACTTTAGAATTTGATGCCAGCAACACGTGACAAAGAAGTTGGGAAGGTGGCAATAAATACTGATAAAGTTGAGGAATGCTCATCAAACACTTATGTGGAACATCCCCCAGGTGAACAGGCAAATTGGGAACAGGTGGGTGCCATGATTGGGTATAAAAGTATATTCCATGAAATGCTCAGTCATTCACAAACAAGGATGGGGAGAGGGTCACCACTTTGTCAACAAATGCGTGAGCAAATTGTTGAACAGTTTAAGAAAAACCTTTCTCAACCAGCTATTGCAAGGAATTTAGGGATTTCACCATCTACGGTCCGTAATATCATCAAAGGGTTCAGAGAATCTGGAGAAATCACTGCATGTAAGCAGCTAAGCCCGTGAACTTCGATCCTTCAGGCTGTACTGCATCAACAAGCGACATCGGTGTGTAAAGGATATCACCACATGGGCTCAGGAACACTTCAGAAACCCACTGTCAGTAACTACAATTGGTCTCTACATCTGTAAGTGCAAGTTCAAACTCTCCTATGCAAGGCAAAAACCGTTTATCAACAACACCCAGAAACCCTGTCGGCTTTGCTGGGCCTGAGCTCATCTAAGATGGACTGATACAAAGTGGAAAAGTGTTCTGTGGTCTGACGAGTCCACATTTAGAATTGTTTTTGGAAACTGTGGACGTCGTGTCCTCCGGACCAAAGAGGAAAAGAACCATTCGGATTGTTATAGGCGCAAAGTTGAAAAGCCAGCATCAGTGATGGTATGGGGGCGTATCAGTGCCCAAGACATGGGTAACTTACACATCTGTGAATGCGCCATTAATGCTGAAAAGTACAAACAGGTTTTGGAGCAACATATGTTGCCATCCAATCAACGTTACCATGGACGCCCCTGCTTATTTCAGCAAGACAATGTCAAGCCACGTGTTACATCAGCGTGGCTTCATAGTAAAAGAGTGCGGGTACTAGACTGGCCTGCCTGTAGTCCAGACCTGTCTCCCATTGAAAATGTGTGGCGCAATATGAAGCCTAAAATACCACAACGGAGACCCCCGGACTGTTGAACAACTTAAGCTGTACATCAAGCAAGAATGGGAAATAATTCCACCTGAAAAGCTTACACAATTGGTCTCCTCAGTTCCCAAACGTTTACTGGGTGTTGTTAAAAGGAAAGGCCATGCAACACAGGGGTAAAAATGCCCCTGTGCCAACATTTTTGCAATGTGTTGCTGTCATTAAATTCTAAGTTAATGATTTTTTGGAAAAAAAAACATAATGGTTCTCAGTTCCAACATTAAACATCTTGTCTTTGCAGTCTATTCAATTGATTATAAGTTAAAAAGGATATCCAAATCATTGTATTCTGTTTTTATTTACCATTTACACAACCTGCCAACTTCACTGGTTTTGGGTTTTGTACAATTGCTTCTGAGGGACTGCCGTTAACTGGATGGACACCTGAAGGTTATATTTTGTTTTTTATTTGTGCAAAACTACCGAACTGCACCCTACTGAGAGATATGTCTATCTTTTATAGCGTTATATGATGCCTCTCCTGTATTAAATCCCATTAGCAGAGTAGCTCATTTTGTGGCTGGCGAGTGTACTTACACACACTCCAGCAGTAAACCTGGAATGTCACCAATCGTTACCCAAATATACCCAATTACGCGATTGGTCATTCCTGGCATCAGCCAAGAGGGACAACAGCTTAGTAACAGGAAGGAGTCCGACAGGCAGATTGCTTCAGTGACTGGCAACAGCGAGTTATTCTGAGCTAAGATGACGATGATGTGCTTGTTTTTTTTTACCGTTTCCCCCCTCTTCTTGTCTCTTGATCTCAAACATGCAAATTATTCTTTCACACTATTAAAGTTAAGTGGCGCCGATGAGCAAAAAGCGAGGGATTCGGCCTGTCATGCTTGATCGGCTGAGTGAGGAAGGCAGACACGAAGGCGACAAGGAGGGGAATACAAACAAGATGCTTATGCCTGGAACATGATGGCCAGCAAGTAATGGTTGTTAGTATTTGTGTCGGCCGGCGCCGCGCCGCCTCAACCTAATGGAAATTGGCTGAGCGCAGAGACACAGTGACAAATTAAATGGGCCATCAAAAGCGCCGCTCGCGTTGGAAAGGCAGAGCAAGCATTTCCAGGCGGAATTAAAATCATTGCACTTAATCTTTAACTCTCACTTAAACGCCAATTGTTGTCGGACAGCGCCACTCTAACACGGAACACGACTGGAATGAGCTGTGAGAGCTGGGGAAGTGGGTGGATTACGGATGAGATCGGGGGGGCCACTTTATTCGGTACATCCGACGAGCGCCCATTAG